>NW_004949162.1:2115844-2119893 GCF_000317375.1 Microtus ochrogaster
GAGTGCTGGGATTAAAGGCGTGCACCACCATTGCCCGGATCTAATCAATTCTATTTATTCCTGAAAAGCTGAGAAATATTTTAAAATTCTTCAAGAAACTACTAAATTTCTTTCTTCTGTGAACATCTATATTTGCACAATTTTGGATCAAAATGTTTTTATGTGTGTCAAAAATGTCAGTTGATGACATTCAAAACGTGCAAAAAGACAACAGTGGCTTTCAGTCATTATAAACTGAGCCTGTTCTCCTCAATTTCAAAGCATTACAGTAAAGCTATGAGGGAATAATTCCCATATAATGTCTATGATCAGAGCTTTGTTTTAGGAAGATTCAACTTGATTTATGGAAATGAGATAGTAGATGCTAGGTGCACAACTCAGTATCTACACTGAGAGCTTAGTTCCAACCCATTACCATCATTTTAAAAAGTGTCCATATCATGTAACCCTCCGTATTTCTGATACCATGTATGCAGAGAGTTAGGTGTGATGTAATTTGAGAGACACTATGTCTGTTTCTTGACAGGTATTTTTCTGATGGGCAAAATATTCCTTTGTGGGAAATGCCTTGAAGCTTTATGTTCTTGTCAATATATAATACAATTAAATGTCAGGGGACCTGTCCAATTTTCATGTATGCACACCAGTGAAGTGGCTGTGTCTTTAAAAGCCCCCATCTTCATTTTAATATTATTTTCATTATGACTTTGATCATTTGGGTATGTTCATGAAGACAATGAAAAAAAAACGACTTCAAAAATGAGAGGTTATCTTCCATGATTGTAGAACAAGTCATCTTAACTAGCAAATATGCTACCTTTGTTTTTGTGATCCACAGAAGAATGTAATCAAGCAAAATTTGTGTGCATTGTTCTTTTTTATTCTGGGGAACATCTGAAATCAAATGCTATCTGAAATAACAAAAAGTGGACTTTTTGGTCAAAATCATTGCATATTTTAATTCCTTTTCAATACACAAAATAAGATATTACTGAAATTTTATTTTTCTTTAGTATTTTAACAGCCACTTGATAGTGCCTCAATCATTTGCTAGCTATCATGTCCCTATGATGAGCTATAAATGAAAATTGTGATTTATATGATTTATCTTATTAAATGCAAGACATTAAACAGTTACAACAAATAACATTTCAGTCAATGTCTTTGTCTAAACCTGATTCTTTAGGATTCATTGGAACTTAAATTACACTGCAGAGGTTTTGTTTTGTTTGGTTTTGTTTTTCTTTCCTTTTTCCCCAGACAAGATAGCAAGGATGCAAACTCCCATACTATGTGGGCATTGGCTATGGGCCTGTGCAAGAAAATGTAAATTATCAGTTTAGATTTTGATCAGGCCCAGTGTTCTAAATGAAGTTCTCTAAGGGTAGAGGTACCCACAAGCATGTTGGAAAATAGCAGCTGAGGTAAGCTGGACCCTGGGGGCGTTTTTTAGAATTAACTTTGTCTTTCCTTTTCACCTTGTTGAATCATTGCTAAAATGGTAATTTTGTTTATGCTATAATAATAATGTTGATAACGTTGCTAATCATATGTTCAATTTTCTCTGGTAGTTATTAGTTAATAAACAAATGGTCAACTAATGATATTATTTTGGTATATATACACTGTGCATTGTACTAGTTTTATAAATTTTTTCTTACAAATATACATTATATTTTTATGATATTTCCCAAGTTAATAGGATTTTGGCTAATCAATTTTCTTAGTATAAATATATAATAAGGAGAAATAATAATTTATCATTTAAAAAAGTTTTTTTCATGAATAATGAGAAAAGCACATGAAACAATTTATATATGTTTTATTTTCAATTGCTTCTATACTAAAATAGCAAAAACTTAATGACTAAAAGCAAATATCTTGCATTATCTCACAGAACTGAATATGCAAATTACAGATACCACAAAGCAACATCAGGTTGCCCACTAAGCCTTTAATTCCTAAGTAGAGAGTATAATATCAAAACTGGGAAACTGGGGTTCATAAAGGCTCATGACTGTTTGGAGGGTGGTATCTGAAGCAAGAGGATTGCCAATAGTTTGATGTCAGAGACTCTGTCTCAAACAATTTAAACAGCAAGAAGAAATTTTATTTTTAAATGTGTTTGTTGAGATCAATGGATTTTTCTTATATGTTTATCTGTATCATTATATTAATATATTTAGAAAAAGTTCCAAACACTATCCTTGAACAAAAAACACCTAACCTTTTCGTCCCACCTTGCTTATTATGTAACTGAGATCAATTTCCTTCTATATTTCTATCATTTTTTGCATTTGAGAGGATTATAAAAGGTAGAACCATAAAAGTGTATGCTTTTGTAACGGAATGTGTTCTTAGTAAGTAGCACAGCCTTGAGCTCCAGACAAGTTGGTAGTATATCAATAGTTTGTTTCTTCTTATCACATGGTACAAATATCCCACATTTTACTGAAATATTTGTCTACGTGAACCAACATTTTGTTTCTTCTTATCTCAGGGAATGAATGTCCTACAGTTTGCTAAAACATTTGCCCATTGTTGAAATATCTTGCTTGTTTCTACTTGGGAACTTCTACAAACTAAGTTGCTGTGAATAATTATGTAGAGAGTTTTTGTGTGTGTGCCTGTGTAGATATAAAGTCTCATTTCTGGGCTAATTGTGCAGAAGTGCAATTGCTATGCTACTTGGTGAGTTGAAGTTTATTTTGTCATTTAAAAACTTCCAAATATTTTGTAGTTTCTGTACAATATTGTATTTCTGATAACATTTATCAATAATCTAATTTCTCTGCCATATTAATGACTATCTGGCATTATAACTTGATTACTTATTTAACATTATGGAATTTATGCCATGGCATTTCAAAATAGTTTTAAATTAATTATCAATTGCCTGAGTTTAATGAAGTTGAATTTCTTTCCGTGTATTTGTTTATTTCCTGGCTATATATCTTCTTCAGTGAAATGACACTAGTTGGCTTTTGCCTTTTTTTCTTGGGGTAGGGGATGACACTTAGCCGAGAATGCATACATTCATCCACGCACAGCACTCAGGCAGTGAGCCACACTCCCACCTTAATATGCTGTCTTAACCATTAAGTTTTAAGGAGTTTTCAGACATATTCAGCATTACTCTTATCAAATGTGATTTAGAAACATCTTTGCATAACCAGTTGGTTTTACTTTTATTATCGTGACAAGATTTCTTTAATTTTTGAATGAAGTCTCCATTAAAAATTGTATGGATTATGCTTAAGGTGTACTTTCCAATAACTCTTCATCAAATGGTATGTCCGCAAAGCATTCTCCTATATCGTCTTGGGAAAGTTTTGTAATTTAAAATTTTACAGGGAAATTTATTCTGTTTGAATTTAGTTATATATAAAATGTGACAGTTAAGTCACAATTCAGTTTTTTCTCTAATAAATCCTTAGTAGCAGTTTGTTTTAAAATCCATCTCTCTCTGCTGATATGCTTTTTTTCTTTTCAAATGCTTTTTATTAGTATTTTATTGTAAGTTTCATTTTTATTTCTCTGAGAATTTCATAAATGTATACAATTTATGATCATTCCTATATCTCACTTATGTCTACCCAATATCCAAATTTCCCCCAGGAATGCCCAATCACATCTCCCTTCAAAAGTCATATTCTTCTTTTAAAAATATCTATGTTTAGCTGGCTAAGTCCAATTAGTGTTGTCCTTGAGGGTGGGAGGCCATCTAGTGGGGCATGGGTAATCTATCAGTGGCTACCTCCACGAAAAGGAGAGACAGACGGAGAGAAAGAGAGAGAGGCCTTCTTCCTCCTGCACCTATCAACTGCTTAGTTTTTCAGCTAAGAGTGGAGCCTTGGGAGGCCTTCCTCCAACCCGTGCTAAAATCTTTTATTGGATAGATCTTGTGGAAGAAATCACAGCTCCTACGAGTAGGTGTGTGTAAATGGCCATGTCATGTCAAGAAGATAGCATTTCACAGCTACCCTCCTTTCCTATAACTCTGTTAAATATTAGTTATCCATACTGTATAGAGGCATGTCTACAGTCTT
>NW_004949162.1:2120028-2144327 GCF_000317375.1 Microtus ochrogaster
CCCTCCCTCCCTCCCTCCCTCCCTCTCTTACTCTCCCTCTCCCACTTCCTCTTCTTCTCCCTCTATCTGCCACATCCTAGATGTTAATGTGTACATGTATTTGTGTGTATATCTATCTATCCATCCATCCATATAGCTATCATCTATCTCTCTGACTCTCTGTCTGTCTGTCTATCTATCCATCTATCTCAGTGCAATGTTGAAGGGATGAATGTGAGTATGGGTGTAGGTTGTGAAATTAGAAAGTGAAGTGCGAGGTGATTTTTAAAAGGTACTGGAGGAGCAGGTGGAGAAATCCTGAACACATGCACGTAAAAGCTGAAGGGAGACTACTGTCGGGGATAAGTGGACAAGTGGGGCAAAGAAGATGAAGAATAAAATAAGGGGAGGGGAATCAATGAAAATATCCTTAAATTTCACTGTGTAGTGATGGCTGGAATCAAACATGGGGTCATCACTGTTTCGTCTTTATGTGTTACAATTCCTCATATATAATATAATGTACTGGTACAAGATTATTTTGCATTCTTAGTGACCATTTCATCATCACATATTTCTTTGTGAATATTTATTTACATTCAGATGACTACATATATTATCTGATATTAATGTAACTAAGCAAGTTTTTTGTATTAGCATATTTTCATTTTCTGTCATTGCTATATCAAATCATAACAAGAAGCTCAAACAATACAGTATTTTGTAATTTGCAGAAATCAGAGATCCTACAAGATTAAAATTGTGTTTTCAGTATACCTGCATGCCACAGTTAATCATATAATGAAGAATCTGCTTCTAGTCTCTTTAGCTAATTAGCTGATCTCAATAGGGGGAGAAAGAAACCAATTTCCTTTCCATTCATCACAACAAGTAAAATTTTACTTTTTCTGTTTTAGAACATAAGAAAAGAACATATGGCAATTTGACAGATATACTGATCCTATGAGTACTAGAAAGCAGGGAGAAATAGAACTAAATGATACAAACCTATCACTTTGTCCCATAAGATAGAGGGCTTTATCAGACATGTGTGGGCCTTACTTACTATGAGGGGATAAGACACTGGCCAATAGATGGAGAAAGACCAGTAGTCAAAACAAAAATAGTGTCTGATAATCTATTTTGTTTCTTTATATCATATGTTAACAGATGACTAGCATCTGTCTTCATCTGCTGCCAGAAGAAGCCACTCTGATAGTGACTGAATAAGACAATGATCTCTGACTGTAGCAAAATATCATTAGGAGTCACTTTATTCATATTTTTAAGAGTAGTAGTATTTGTTTTTACCATAGTTCTCAGGGCTATCTACTCTCTGATTTTGATCACCCAAGCAGTATTTGGTATGGCTTATTTCTCATGGAGTGGACATTAATTCAAATCAGAGATTGGTTGGATATTCCCACAAGTTTTGCCCTAGCATATTTTGCAGGCAGGACAGATTATAGACAAAAGGTATTGTGGTTGGGATGGTGTTTATGTTTTGCTTGCCTGCAGGCTCCATGTAGGCTCCAGATAAACTTCACCATGTTTAACAAGATGTGTGAATGTTGTCTTCCAAAATGGAACATACTGTCAGTTGCAGAGAGCAAACCTTTTTTGCAAAGCCTGTTTTTTTTTTTTGTTTTTGTTTTTGTTTTTTTTGGATTTTAGTGGGAACTCTCAGACAACAACTCAATTGAATGTAACTCAATCATGCTACTGGAAACTTCATTTGGTGACAGAGATGGCTAGTTGTCAATCTACATCCCCATTAATAGGAGACATCATTAGGATCGCCTTCATATATTTCAAAAAGTTTCCATTGCACTAGACTTATATATTGTCCCTCACTCAAATGCTTTTCAATTCCAGGTGTATTTCCTTACAATGTTTCCCTCTACCCTACTTACCCACACCCTCCCCACCAGATCATCGCATTGCCAACCACATATGTCCCCACTCTGCAAATGAATTAATTACATTTCTCCTTCCTAGGAAGATCTATTTGTCTCCCCCTAGATCTTTCCTCTTTACCTAACCTCTCTATGTCTAGGGACACATTTACTTAATGGCTAATATCCACTTATAAATGGATACATACCATATTTATATCTTTCTGGATCTGGGTTACTTCACTTAGAATTATTTTTTCTAGTTCCATCCATTTGCTTCCAAATTTCATGATGTCATTTTTTTTAACCACTGAGTATTACTTCATTATATAAACTTACCAAATTTTCTTTATCTGTTTTTCTGTTACGTGACATCTGGGTTCTTTACAATTTATGGCTATTACGAATGATCACATAATGAACATGGCTGATCAAGTGTCCTTGTAGTAAGATGGAGCTTTCTTTGGATATATGTCCAAGAATGGTAAAGCTGGATCGTGAAGTAGATCATTTCCCAATTTGCTAAGGAATTGCCATATTGATTTACATAGTGACTGTACAAGTTTGCACTTACATGAGCAGTGGAAGGGTGTTCCCCTTTTCCTACATCCTCAACAGCATGAGCTGTCACATGTGTCATTGATCTTAGCCATTCTGACAGGTGTAAGATGAAATTTCAAAGTAGTTCTGGTTTTCATTTCCCTGATGAATGAAGGAACTGAACATTTCTTTAAGTGTTTCTCAGTCATTTGACATTGTTCTATTGACAATTCTGTTTAAAACTATATTCCATTATAAATTGGATTATTTTACTTTTATGACATCTAATTTCCTGAATTCTTTATATATTTTGGATATTAACCCACTATCAGATGTAGAATTGGTTTAAAAAATTCCATTCTGGAGGCTGCTGCTCTGTCTGAATGATTGTGTCCTTTGCCTTACAGAAGCTACTCATTTTCATGAAGTTTTGTTTATTAATTGTTGGTCTTAAAATCTATGGTTCAAAAAGTTTTCACTGAGTCTGATGATATACAGATAGAGTCTAAATATGAGTTCTTCATTAAATCCCTCCACTTAAATCTCAGGCAATCCCATAAAAAGGAAGAAGAAAGTATCAAAGCCAGAGATGGAGGACACCAAGAGCATAAGGCCCACTGAAATAACTAAGCAAAGCACATATGAACTCACAGAGACTGATGCAGAAAGCACAGGGCCTATATGGTCCTGTGTGTATTTATTATAGCTTGTTTTTTTTTTAATGGGATATCTTAGTGTGAGAACAAGTGGGTACCTGAATTAGGTGCCTTTTTTGAGACTCTTTTCTCCTGTTAGGATGCTATGTCCGACTTCAATATGACAGCTTTTGCTTATCTTCTTATATTTTATTTTGTCATATTTGGTTCTTATCTCTTAGAAGCCTATTTTCTCTAATGAGAGACAGAAAGGAGTGGATGGAGAATGACAGAGGGGAGGAAAGGAACTGAAAGTAGTATAAGAAGGGAAAATTACAATCAGGTTAAATTTTATGAAAAAAAATCTACTTTCAATAATGGGATAAAAAGGTGACAAAGATACAGTTGCTGATCAGCAAAGGCAGTGGGAGTTATATGGGCTCAAGGTGAAAACTTGCAGTGCATACACATAGGCACAGACAGAAAAGTCCCAACAGAGCTGTAGATATCAAGTACCATATGACACAGATAGTTCTTAAGGCGCTCACAAACCGAATGCCTTGAGACAGGGATAGTGCTAAATACCCCTCTTTATTTTCTCTTTGTATGTCCAAGAAGTTAAAGACTTTGACCAGAAATGATTTTATAATCATCACTAGATTAAACGTGGGGCAGATTAACTTGTTTATTGAATTTTCTGTAATATTTGTCCAATTTAACAAGTCTTGAGTAATTTAAACAGTAGCCAAGTAATTTTTCCAGAGTTCTTACACTTGTTATGCAGTATTCAGTTTTATACATTTATAAATTCAATTTTATCCTGTTTATTGCTAAAGCAAACAATACATTCTGTGCACAAATTTAATATACAATAACCTTTAAAATGCTTTCATTACATAATGGATTTTAGTATAATTTCTTCATAAAAATTCTATTTCTGTTTAATAATACTGTTGTCTTTTCTAATCCTTGCCTTTGATTACCTTTATTTTCTATTAATTCCCTATAATCAGAAAATATTCCATCTAAATATTGACAGCACACATACTTACCTACCATTAAATTTTAATGTAAAATTTTTAAACAATTCTATATATTGTGTGACTGTCATTGTGGGCTTTTTGTTTTCTTGTCTATTTCCTTGATCTGTTTTTTAGATTTATTGATTTTTATTTTATGTGCATGAATGCTTTGTCTGTGTGTTATTTTTATGCACAATATGAGTTCAGTGACTCCAGACCAAAGAGGAATGAAACCTTCTGAAACTAAACTTAAAGATTGTTGTAGGTCACCATTTGGGTGTGGTCAACAAATATCAGATACTCTGATAAGGAAACAAGTGTTCTTAATCACGAAGCATCTATCCAGTCCCTAAAGAAAACATCTTTGCCATGAATTATGAACTATTTTTTCCTTAATTTGTGAATTTCTTCAATTTAATCTGTTCGTGTTCTCAAATTTATTCTTTATTTTTATTCTGATCAGCAATTTATTATATAATATCTAATACTCAATTTATAGGCTCTCCAACATCTACATGGTACTTGAATTTTGCAAAACAGAGAATGAACTAGTTATGATACCCATAATTAATGACCATATATAGAGTGTCTAATATACTGGGTTAATTGTGTTAACTATTGTAATAAATTGTTTTAACTTACAGTTGAAACTTACTTTTTCTAATATGCCAACTTAAAAAATTAATTAGCAAACTAATTAAAACATAAAAATATGAAATGTTATGATTTTCACTGAAGTTAGGGACAAGAACATGTTGCCTATTACTAATTATATTGTTCCAAACTGAAATTGGAAACAGCCAGAGTGCTAGGAACAACAAAATATGTAGGTGGAATGAATAAGAACAAGATCATCTTTGTACAGGAAGTCATTTAAGCAAAATGTCCATCACTCTTAAAATCATATTCGTCCTTAACCTATAGAAAGTGTTTTTATAATAAAATGTTTGTATAAAAGGGTAAATCCAGACAATTAAGAGAATAAATAACTATATCAGGATGTTTTGTCAATGTTACTCTACCAGTATCATAGTACCTGCCTACCTATTATTTTCTACCCGGTCTCAAATCAGAACTGAAGAAGAAAGACACTTAATTTCTGAAAGGATGCAGTAAGTAAATTACTAAAAATTTGTTAGAAGGGATAGATTGCATTTCCCAGGAATCCCTACATGGAATTTAAAAGAGCCACAATGAAGAATTCCCAAGAATGAGAACTGAAGAGATCACCATTATTGAGCTGTGTACCAGAAGGTGGTGGTGCACACACCTTTGATCCCCGCACTCTCGAGGCAGAGGCTTACCAAAGCTGTGTCTCCTTTTTAAATTACTATGAATGACTCTCGAGCCCTAGAGCCCTAAAAACCTTTCAGGTATACTGACACGAGGGGCCAGATTCCAGGTAAACAGAAGTAAAAATCCTAAGGCTTTTCAGAAGCCCAAGTGATGAGGTGAAGAAAGAAAAGGAACGGCTGTTAAGAAACCCAGGAGCATGCGCAGTGTCACACTGCAGCAAGCCCACCAAGTCCACGGACTGGAAGTGACCTAAGAGACTGGAAGTGACATAAGGAAGCAGAAAAGCTGTACAGGAAAGCTTTGTCCAGACGGCCGAAGCTGGTGTACAGGATAGTCGAAAGAGAGAAGACAGAGCTTCCCAGGTACAGATGATTATTAAAAAATATAATTCTAAATAAGGATTTAGGCCTTTATACAACACTGAACAGTGTACCGCACTGCAGAGATCAGGGTCTCACTTTTGCCGTTCGTCATCTTGGGGCCTGGTCTGGGCTGCTATAAACTTTGTAGGAGATTAGAGGTGTGATTTGACTCAGAAGAAAAAAATAGTCTGAGCCGTGCAGTGGTGGCTCATACCTTTAATCTCAGCACTCGGGAGGCAGAGGCAGGGGATCTCTGTGAGTTCGAGGCTAGCCTGGTCTACAAGAGCTACTTCTAGGACAGGCTGTAAAAGTACAGAGAAACCTTGTCTCAAAAAAACAAAAAAAGAAAAAAGAAAACATCTCATGGGGGGATGTTGCCGTGGGATGGGGGTGGGGTGGGAGTGGGAGTGGGGAGGTAGGTCTGGGGGGGGGGGTTGAAGTTATGGATTTGCAGTTAGTCCCCAGCAGCTGGCTGCAGGGTCCTGGTGGCGGCAAGTCCATAAACCAAGATAGCTGATCCCCAGGCTTGTTTTGGGGGACTGCTCCCTGGCAAGCTGGAGCTTTGTGAGGGGGGGTGGAGGCATATGGATAAGCATATCCTACAGAATAGACTTGGATATTTATTAATTGGGTTATGGAAGACAAGGAAAAAGAGGAGAAGGGAGGTGAGGGGGGAGAGAAGGGGACAGAGAGAGAGCCAAGATGGTGAGGGAGGGAGAGAGGCTGCAGGGAGTGGGTGTGGCTTGTCTCCTAAAGAGACAGCATTACATTCCCACTTCTTTTTTATACTAAAAAGTGGAAGATTAGACACCACAGATGGAAGGAATTGGGGCCGCAGATTTTTAAGCCTTCCTCCTGCTTATTTGTGGGCATTGTCTTTGTGGGGGGGGGAGCCTGAGAAGGCTGGGTGCTAGCCACATCCTGGCACGGTTTGTCTCTATGCTCCTGTCAGGTGATTGTGGCATGGAAATGTCTGGTGTCTTTTGCACCTGATTAAGGTATTGGCAGAACAGAGGACAAAGTTAAATTAAGGCAAAAAAAAAAATTTAGCACCAGGGAATTGAGGGGGACGTATCTGACCTGTTTACAGTGGATCCTTTAATTCGACTCTCTGAAACTCAACAAGAATTTTTTGGGTTTGTGAAAACAGAAGTTTTAGACACATTGTATAATGACTGTGATATATTTTTATACAATGAAAAGTATTTTTAAGATTATGAAAAGCATTATGAGAGAGAAATTTGATCTAAAATTTGTTTCGTGAGGTTGTTTTTTTTTAATTGACAACACCTCTCAGCTACCAAACAGCATCAGAGATATTTGAAAAGGGTAAAATTTTTCTTGAATTACTGATTAAAAAATGACAGAGAAATTACTTGGTTGGCACTCAGAGCTACTTTTTAGGGTCCTCCATGTTAGCTGAAGGTTGCATTTGCCTTTTGCTGTTTAGCGCAGGGCCTGCCAGGCTCCAGAAGATCCTGTGGGCTAAGAAATATGTAGGAAGACAGACCTACCTTGACCTGAGTAGCTAGGCTGTCAATTCCAGCAATTCTGTCCACGACAGGAGATCTTCAGCTTAGATGAAAGGCAGTTTTGCCCAGTTTAGATGGATGTTGTTATGTGCCCATTTGTCTTCTGTCTTCTTTGGAAGAAGTAGAGTTTTGCTCCCAGGAGCCAACCATCTCTTTTTCTTATAAAAAGTTTTTTAATAATTAAATATTTAAATATCACATTCCCCAGATCTCTGAGCAGCTGAGGGCTGTTTATTTGGTGTAACTACAGTATAGAATCTGTCTGGAAAGATGGGTCTGAGCTTGACTGTACTGGCTCTTAACAGGTAATATCTACACTTGTAAAAAGGCAGAAAGAAGAAAAAACTGCTTGCGATAGATGGGTAATGGCAGAACTGACAATAGTAGAGAACAGTTTAATATATTTTAAATGAGGGTTAGATTAAATATAAGGTATTTTTGTGAGAGAATTAAAAGTGCATACTAGTTTAAAACATGAGACTTATTATTTTTGTAGTCTGAAATGAGAAGTAATAAACAATTATAACATTAAGCATAGGTGTATTTAAGTTACATGTATGATTACACACAGAGAGAGTAAACAGGAATTGGGCAAAGTGGATTTTCATGGTGGGCCCTACCAAAGACATGCCACTGCACAAAACATATGCAACAGAGACAACAAGAAGAATTTCGTGAAAAAAATAAGTAAACCAGGGGACAAGATAGGGCATCCTTTAGTAAAGATGGGAGAACTTGGTCACCTGACCTTGCTCTTAGCCAAGATGGTGGCAAAGTCACTTGACCACAGTCAAAATGGCATCAGCCAAATGTTGTATGAAAAAGCCACAATTTTGAGCTGTAAGGATTTTAAGCTTAATAAGAGAGACCTAAAATTGTGATCTGCCCAGTTGCTGAGCTGCCATGCCACAACACAGCCCCAGAGGGGAGCAAAAAGCTGGAAGTGAAAAAGCTGCACCATGCCATGGCTGGAATTGAAAAAGCTGGGGGACAGATATGGATGGTTGCTATCCACAACTAAAATTGTGGATAGAACCCATATAGGTGGGGTGCAAATCAGCACAAACACCCAGGACCCGTGAGCGGGGTGTCTCCTGACTCTGGGTGGGGTGCTATGGCTTGGCTGGATCTGGTCAGGGTCCAGATAAACAAGAGGCCGCTCCGAGTGGACTTTTACGGCCATGAAAAAAAGAAAAGAGAAGAAATGGAAAAAAAAGATAAAAGAATCTGGGGACCTTGGGTCCCCAGTCGAATGCACCGTGCAGAGTTTCCAGTGCTAGAGCTGGCTGACTAACCCTGGGTTAGTCTAAACACAAGTTTAGTTAAGGGAAGCAACCATAGCAGAACAGGGGAAGACTCACTTATCAAAGCCTGGAAGCCGGTGGCAGGAATAGGAAAAAAAAAAACCCTAGTTAAGGATCCCAATCTCTACAGAGGAGGGCCTATCAGAGTCACATGGCACCAAAGTTATGGATTTGCAGCCAGTCCCCAGCAGCTTGCTGTGGGGTCCCGGTGGCGGTATGTCCACAATCCATGGTGGCTGTTCCCCAGTCATGTGGCAGTGGGCTGGTCCCTGGCGAGCCCAGCAAGCTGTGTGAGCAGGCGGCAGGTGGGAGGCACATCGTGCAGAATAAAATTGGATATTTATTAGTTTGGTTATGGAGGACAATTAAAAAGGGGATAATGGAGGTGAGAGTGGGAAGAGAAGGTGACAGAGACAGCCAAGATTTCGAGGGAGGGAGAAAGATAATAGGGAGTGGGTATGGCTTGTCTCTTAAAGAGACAACACTACAGTTTGGGGTGCCTTTATTCCTAGCACTTGGCACTTGGAAGGCTTAGGCAGGCAGATCTCTCTGAGTTCACGACAGAGTTTCTTTGTGAAACCGTCCTGAATATCCGGGAACTCACTTTGTAGACCAGGCTGATGCATGGCACTCAGAAGGCAGAGTCAGTCAGATCTCTGAGTTTGAGACCAGGACAGTCAGGATTGTTTCACAGAGAAACCCTGTCTCAAAAAAATAAAAATAAAAACAAAAGGGAATGGGGGAATCTCAGGAAATATTAAGGAATCTGCTTCTGTACCATAATGGTGAGGCTAATGTGGGAACAGGATGCACTATGGAAAAATGGAGGATAGAGTCAGTAATGTGTGCAAACAAAGGAGAATATGAGGTTTAGAGCTTATAGTAGTCAAGCTATATGTCCCAAGGGGGTATTTATAGCTGGCTTGCTGGAAGTTGCCACAGTATGTTCTGGCTTGGGATATTCAGTGCACATAATGTCTCCAAATGTCATTCTAGGACTTCTTTTTTTTTTTAAAAAAAGAATATTGATTAATTGATTAATTGATTTAAATGTGCATTGGTATTTTGCCTGATATATCTCTATGAGGGTGTTAGATCACCTAGAACTATAGTTATAGAGAGTTGAAAGCTGCCATCTGGGTCTTCTAAGAAAAAGAGCCAGTGCTCTTAACCTCTGAGCGATTTGCTCTAGTCCTCTTTTTTATTTCTAATTAAAACAGAATTTATTTGATTTTTAACTATGTGTACCTTTATATACAAATATTTACATATGTATTTATATACATGTGTATGGATATGTAAGTGCAGGTACCAACAAAAAACAGAAGAGGGGTGTCAGATCTCCTGGAGCTAGAGTTGCAGGAAGTTTGTGAAACACTTGTTATTGGTATTGGAACAAATTACTCTAATTAACCACTAACTTGTCACTCCAGCATGGGTTCCCAGGCTTTCTTGGAGAAATAGTTTGTAGGGAGGATTTTTGAATGTTATTTTTTTTTAATATTTATCTAACGTGCATAGATGAACAAGAGATGTTTGGATCAAATCTACCTCCCCTTAGTTCATCCCACATCCCAGCCCTACTTTTTCTTTCCCAACTTGTTCTCTTTCAAATTCATGGCCTCTTTTTTTGTTAATTATTATTGCATGTATATATGTATATATTCATATCCATTATAAAATATAACCTACTCAGTCTTTATAATGTACTCATTGTTACTCTTATATGTTTTCAAGGATGCTATTGGATAACTAATTGGTATACTCTTCCCTGGTAAAGAAGATTTCTCTTGCTCTCAACATTTCTTCATTTCCTATAGTTCTTTTCTGTGATTTTAGGGCCTCCTGGACTTTTTCCAATCCACTTTGGCTTGTCTATTAGTGTCAACCATATTTAGCTGATGTTTGAACAGTCATGTTTGTTACATGATTATTAAAAACGCAGAGACAGGTATTGCAGTTCAACCTGAAGGTCAGAAAAACAAAACAGCCAGCCACTGGCTCTTATCTCTACCTTAGTTCAAATTGGCAATCCTGCCTCTAGGAATCTCAGAATGAGACTGAGACTTTGAGCTGTCTCCTCCCATCTTATATTCCTCTCTAGCGCTGGGATTAAATGCATGCACTACTACCACCTGGTTTTTAGGTTTCTATGACAAACTAGATGGCCACTGGGATTAAAAGTGTGTGTCAGCACTGACTGGTCTGTAAGACCGATCAGTGTGGCTGTTTTAATCTCTGAACTTCAGGCAAGCTTTATTTATTTAAATACATTTCCCCTTTTTGTCTAAAATAAAAAAGACAAAGGCTATAACTAATATAAGAAAAACTGTGTACAGTAAGTACAATGACTATATACAGTATATATATATAGGCAATAAAAACATCAACAATGTCTCATCCATTTGCATTTCACAAATTTAGAGAAACTACTCGTTATCTTGTGAGTCCAAAGTCTTGTACCTAATTTATTTTCTATCATAACTTGCCTTCTGCATCTAGTAAACTTTAACTATAACTATGTACTCTTCAACTCCTTCATAAACCCAAGAAGGAAATAATATTAACCAAGTAATCAGGAAGTATGAGCAAAGAACTTCCCAAAAATGTGAGAAATGACAGAATAGCTGGCCTCCTGGACAGTCACCCAAAATTCCTCTATAACATTGGGGCACCTGTCTTTGGCCTATAGGCCTAGCATATCCAATAGACTTTTCTGTGAAGCAGGATATTCTGAAGGGTGGTCCCTCCTTGAAAATGTTTCACCATCACTTTCTTTTGTGACTTGCTTATACAGTTAGGACAGCATACTGTCAGCAGCTGAAGCAAGGGAATTTTCTTGCCCAGCAGCTTACTTTTGCCACAAAGAAAGTAAGCTCCATGTGGAGTTTCTTTGATGCCTGTTATCTTCTCTGATTTAGATTAGTGGTGCCAGCAGCAGACATGTCTCATTGTCATAAAAGGAGCCTATGTTATTAAAACATCTTAAATGCTATATTCTGTTGATCTATGAAATATTTGAAGATGATAGAATATATACCTTTGTTTGATCTTGAAAAAATACCTAATGTGACTACAAGTTTGATTATAAAAGAGGACTAATTACTAACCCTGTATTTCTTATTATCCTAAACAATTGTTAATAATGGTTTTTAAGGACTAGAAATTTGCATTCAATTGTTAAATGAGCTGAATAGGTACAATACTTTGAACAGGAGTGGAAATGTATGTACAGAATATTTTTAAAAAATTAATCTCAAATTTGTATCAATATACAAAATTTGTATGCTATACACAAAAGTCCAATCCAATATAATACATTTTAAACTAATAGTTGCTTTTAAATCAGATTCAGTAACCTACACTTTTATCATATCTATATCCTCCCTTTTTTCAGAGTAGAATCAATAATATACCATTTTATACTATCAATCTATATCCCTTTTTTTCTTTTCAGAACATGACCCTGAATCCAATTTCTTTGTTTAGCTTTTTTCATGACACTTACCCTTAAAGCATGTAACCAATACACTATACAAAGAATTCAGAAGAAACTGCAACAATGGAGCTCTGAAACATTGGTTACATATTTCCATGGCTTGCTCAGCCTACCTTTTTGTAGCACTCAGGATCAGCAGTCTCAGGATGGCACTACCTACTATAGGTTTGTTCCTCCACCACTGATCACTAAATGAGGAAATACCTTATAGCTGGATGTCAAGGAAGCATTTCCTCAGCTCATGTTCTTCCTCTGATGACTTTAGCTCATGTCACGTTGACACACAAAGCCAGACAGTACAGTGAATAAATACTAAAACAAAGCAAGACAAAACTCAAATTCTGGGTATCTGTGTCTGATGTCAGCACGCCCCAGGTCTCCAGCTCATTTCAGTTGTGTTGATTTCAATGCATTGAGGCCCTGAGAGGCCATTATGTGAAGCTGTAATGTCAAAGGCTTGATTGTATTGGAGACCCCAAGATGCTGGAAATGCTAAAGTCATGGGATACTTGACCAAAAAAGTTTCAGACTGAGAAGGGAACCACCCCAAGAGAGAGAGAGCGGTATGTTGAAATCATCAGAGGAAGAACATGAGCTGAGGAAATGCAAAGATACCTCTGACACATGGCTTGCTTCAGTTGCTTTCTTTAGCTGAGGAGGAATTTTCTACCACCATTTTCTTCTGTCCTTGACTCTAAAACTAGAACCATGTGACTAAAGAGGCCACATTCTGCTGCCTTCAGTTACATTTGGATCACATTTGCATTGTTGATGGTTTCCTTCATTCACTATAGAGGCTTTTCTTTAAATTGTTTTCACAAGCTGGAAGCTTAGCTGATTGGAATCTTGTCCTGAGGAGACGATTTAATTTATTTCATTTAGCATGAGGCTTTTCTTTCAAATTTTTGTTTCCTTGATTCCAGCTTGGTTCCATTATGCTTCCTGGTGCTCCTTTTCTCCTCAATGTATGCATTTTGTATTTCTCTTTGTCTAGCTTACTCCTTTCCATTCTATATCTACGTAAGAGTGATCAATAATACCCATGTGATTAAGTCAATAGTGGACTGTCTTAAAATCGTTTTTGTCTGAGCCATTAATCAAAAATTCTTCCGTTTAGCCCCAGGCAGATTTTTAGAACTATTGTGAAACCTGACCACATTCTTTGTCAAAATATCTCAGGAGTAGTTTCAAGGAACTTACTATTATTCTTCCTCTCTGAAATCTCTTCAATAAGGCCATTTGCATTGCTCTAAGTACCTCTGTTTCCCATGCATCTACTAGTATGGTCTATTAAGCCTCCTTTAAAGTATTCAGTTGCTCTCCTTATCCGACATCTCACAGTCCACATTCTGTCAACAAGTATCATGGTCATGCCTGTCATAGTACTCTATCCCCAGGTACTAGCTTCTTAGTCACTGTTATATTAATGCGAAGAGACACCATGAACACGATAGTCATATAAGAGAAAGTGTTTAAATTGGGGCTTGCTTACAGTTTCAAAGGTTAATCCATTATCATCATGGTGGAAAGAATGGAAGCATGCAGGCAGGTATTGGAGTAGCTGAGAGCTGCCTCATTCATAGGCAGAGATAGACTGTAAGCTTGGAATGAGCTTTTGAAGTCTCAAAGCCCAGCCCAGACACATTTTCTCGAACAAGGCTACACCTCCTAACCTTTATAATCCTTTCAAATAATGTCACTCTCTGGTGACTAAGCAATGAAATATATGAGCCTGAGGGTTGGAGACAGTCTCAGTCAAACTACCCAAAGGACAGGGAAAGAAAGCAAGTATGCAGCATTCTTCCATGGAATGTGCTTCAGATACAGCCTCCAGATTCTTGCCTTGTGTTCTTGCTCCGACTTCCTTCAGTGATAGACTATAACCTGCACGGTGAAATAAACTGCTTCCTCCTAAGTTGGTTTTGGTAAGTATTTTATCAAAACACCCCGAGATGCAAACTAGAACAACAATTTCATGTCACTTATTTGGAAGGATACTTTGTAATTGGAAGGATACTTTGAAGTGAGATTATAAATTCTAGACCAAGAACCCTAGGCCATGTGAGTTTTCAATGAACCTCTTTAGATGGATAAAAAGCCACATGGACTCCATTTTCCAGAAGAAAAACTTACTAGGGTGCTGTTCTCTGACTCCTTGTTTAGCCTTAGGAGGGCTCTAGAAAGGGTATCCACAATGTACAACCTTTATGCCATCAGTTTCTTTTCTTTTTCAGGTAGCTGTGTCCATTGATCTAAAAGAGTGAAGACAGAAAATTAGAGGGAAGATTTGAAGTTATTTTCAGGGATTAAGGTAAAAAAAAATTGGATTATGGTCAGGTCCTTACTGGAGTATACTTTGAGGCTTTATCATTTCAGACAGCAACCTTGAAGCTGTTCTGGATGCAGAACTCAAAAGAAACTGCAACAGAGGTGCTCTGAAACACTGGACCATCTGAACTATCCATTTCCATTGGAGATTTTTCACGGGGCTCTTCCTTGATCAAACCTTATTTTTTTTAACCCAGAATGAATCAATAGCCTCTGATTTCCTATGAAAACAAAAGTAAAACCTCCTCTCCAAAGTAACATATCTTTGACTTAAATTTGGAAGTCAAGGCATTTTCAAAATATATAGCTTGGATTAATCCAGAAGAATTAATAATCAAATGTGTTTACCAGCTGTTGATCCTTCCTCAGAAGTTAAACAATTCAAAGAAAACAATAATATACAGTGTCCATATTCTCTGTATATTTTTATCTTTATTTGTTTTTTTTAATTCTAATTCTACTATTTTTATTTTTAACATTTTTATTTTTAACTTTTGAGACAGGATTTGTCTGTGTATCTTTGGCTGTCCCAGAACCCTCAGTAGACCAAACTGGCCTCAAACTCACAGGGATCCACCTGCTTCCGTCTCCCAAGTGCAAGGATTAAAGGCACATGCCACCATGCCCAACTACCGAAAAAAAAATTTTTTAGGACATTCTCTATCCTTTTCCTTTTCTCTCCCAAGCCTATGTATATTTTTAAACATTCAGTAAAAATGTTTAGAAGTGTTTTGTTGTCTGAGTTTGTCTATACTGTATATCTCTATCTTTTTTCTGACCACAAATCTTTAATTTGCTAAATAATATGGTTAGAATTAAATCTACGACTTTGGTCACTGGCTCCCCATTCCTTTGCTTTCTGAGAGTCAATCTAGCTTCATGGTTGAGGTATTAGCAGGAGCCAAATTTATTGGCACAACTCTAGAGCTTCTAGGTCCATGTCACCACAAAGAAGGAAGATGCTGATTGATCATAAACACCACTTAAATATTTGGTAAAAGAGCCTTTTTTGCTTACTATTAGTGTATATATATTTCCTTTCAATACATGTATAATTTACGTGTAATTGGGATCAAAAATTCCAGAAGGGTTTTAACGTTTTTTTCACTTGGCTACTGACATACTTTGCCTACATTCCTATGGCTAACATGCCAAGAGGAGCCAACCATTATTATGCTGTGAGCATTCTTCCAGATGCTTCCTTTACACACACGCACACACACACACACGTATGGAACACCAGCTGTGCTCCCTTTAAGTATGCATTGTGCAATAAGAATCTCTTTGCTTACCAGTAACTATAGATGTTATGCCTCACTCTATAGCACAAGCTGATCTCCCTCCACCCTTTATATCTCCTGATTCAGCTTCCTTAATGCTGTTATTACAGATAGGCACAACCACAGTATTCTTCCTTTAATGAGTTGGTAGCAGTTCATTATAGGGATATTCCATACATTAACCTATCATCTGTTGATTAATCTTCTATTTGTTTGTGTTCAGGTGAGAAGAATAGCTGTAAATAGCAAGGGAACTTCATATGTATCATTAAACTCTTTTTACAGGCTGGGCTGTGATGGTGTATGCCTTTAATCCCAGCATGTGGGAGGCAGAAGTAGGCATATTTCTGTGAGTTCAAGGCCAGCCTAGTGTACAGAGCAAATTCTAGGACATCGAGAGCCTCTTAAAAGAGCTGCAAGGATTTTTGCCACTAATGCTGAGTCAGGAGACCTTTCTTAAAGGAGCCATACCTCTGCTTGCCTCTCGCAAACAGAGCCTACCTGAGACAATCCTGTACCAAGAAGCCGTTCTTAGCTTTGTTCTTTTGTGTCTAGAATCCCTTCCCAAGCTCTTTAGAGTTTTATGTGGATGTAGTTGCCAAACATTCTGTGACTTTTTTTGCACAATTAATAAAAATTTCCCTAGATGGTTATTGGTGTTCAACCTGAAGAAAAGCAAAACAGCCAGCCACTAGCTCTTACCTCTACCTCAGTCAGAAATAATGATCCTGCCTCCAGGAATCTCAGAATGAGACTTTCTGTGAGATCTATCCCCCCTCCCATCTCGCACTCCTCTCTAATGCTGGAATTAAAGGTGTGTATGACTACCACCCAGTTTTTATAGCAAAATAGTGTAGTTACTGGGAATAAAAGTAGGTGTCAGCACTGCCTAGTCTGTAAAGCTGATCAGTGTAGCTGTTTTAATCACTGAACTTCAGGTGAGCTTTACTTATTAAAATACAAGTGGAATATCAGTAAATATGTTGGTGAACAGTTATGGGTATCTGACATTATTGGGAGATATAATCTCAAAGAAAATGCCCTGAACTTCTAGCACTTCACCCTATTTGCTTCCTGTTATAGGAAGGCTGCTCATTTGTTCCCAGCTGCTCAGACCCTAAATAATCACTCAGAAACTATATTATTTGCAGTAGTGTTTGATTAATAGCTTAAGCATATTTCTGGCTAACTCATATCTTAAAGTTACCCATCTCCATTAATCTGTGTATTACCACAAGGCTGTGGTTTACCGAGTAAAGTTCCAGCCTCTGTCTTTGGCTCATCTACATGGCTTCTCTCTGACTCTGCCTTCTTTCTACCAGCATTCAGTTTAGTTTTTCCCACCTACCTCTATTCTGTCCAGCTCAGATCTAAGACAGTTTCTTTATTAACCAATGTTATTCACAGCATACAGAGGGGAATCCCACATCAACTCCCATTTTCTGTTTAAATAAAATAGAATTTAACTTTTGCAATTACATATAAAAAAACAGGTATCAAGCAAGAATTACACTTACATTATTTATAGCTACCTTATCTTTTATCATAACTAGGAAAACTATAACTATAACCCCGACCTAGCTATATTTTGCCTCACTATATGCCAAAGCAGTTTTCTTTATACATTAACCAATAAAAGCAACATAGACAGAAGGACCTCCTACACCAGCTTCCCTTAGTTCACAATCTTCACTAAACCTTAAGTAAGGGATTATTTTATAAATGTATCCATTGTTACTGGTCTCCATAACTCTGTTTTTATTAGTTGGAATTTATGTCATGGTCCCAACTATTACAAATAGAAGTATCCATGCTTAAGAGTAAAGACTACCATATTGGTGGGTGTAAGGACAAATGTTTAGAATGTTGTTGGGGATTATTTTAGATTAGTAAACTAGTGATTTATGTTCTCCTCCAATATTGGTCACTTCACTGTCACTGGGGAGTTAACTCAGTTTCCAGTACCAGGCATGGCTTCCCTCTTGTTGGGTGGGTCTTAAGTACATTTAGAAAACTGGTATGTATGCCATTACTGCCCCCTTAGGGTTATCAAGCCATTCTGATTGTTTTTCATCGATATCATAGCTATGTAGGATTGTTGTTTGCATCCCCCCTTTGGAAGATTGCATGGTGCCTTCTGGCAATATGAAAGCTAATCCTTAGGTGTTGACAAAGGTTTCTGTCCTACCAAGTACCACAGTCATTCAGTCCCAAAGAAATACACAGAGTTCTACATTAATCATAACCTGTTTGGCCTATTAGGTCAAGCTTCTTATTAACTCTTTCTTACATCTTAGATTAACCAACTATTCTTGTCTGTGTTAGCCACATCAGCAAGGCATTCTCATCTTGTTTCCTCTCTTTCTGGGTGATGACTACAGATTGACTTTTTCTTTTTACAGAATTCTGCTCTCGTCACTGCACCTATACTTCCTGTCTGGCTATGGCCTAATCAGCATTTTATTAGTATACAAGTGACAGGGTACAGACCATTGTCCCACAGCATTCAGGGAAGAGGCATTCAGATTAGTTCCAGCTCTGACTCCTATTTGTGAAGTGCATGAATCTTCAACAATAGGGACTAACCTTCTAACTCTGTCCTCCCAGCTTCTTGTTCCATAACATCTCTTTAACTCTTTAATAGCCAGAGTATGTTTCATGCTACCTGTGTGTGCATAAGTATGGGACTGTCTACTGGACTCTCTTGGGGCCTACATCCCTGAAGAAAATTAAGACTCCCATTTCCAGTTGGCATTTTTTACCAATAACTCTTCAAATAGGCATAAGTCTTGTTTCTTTTTTATTTCTTTGGGAAAGGATCCCATCTTGTAGTTTAGGATTACCTTGATCTGGATCTGTATATAGGCCAATTTTAAAAGTTCTTCTGCCTCTGCTTATTACAACTGTTCTGTTCCTCTTATTCAAAGTACCATGAGGCTTATTTGTAGTTGTTATATTACAGATATATCAGTTGGGACTGGATACCACACTATGACCGTTTTTGTGTATTTGGGCCCTATTTGGAGTTCCTATCCTCTTCTCCAGTTGTGGATTTTTGGAATGGTCTCTCCTCTAAAAAACCTACTTATATAAGGGCTGAGAGGCAGTCTTCCTCTCTAAAATCTCTTGAACCTGGCCGTTTACATTGCTCTAAGCAACTCCTTTTCCCATACATCTACTAGTATGGTCTATTAAGCCTCCATTAAAGTGTTCAATTGATCTCCTAATCCAACATCTCACAGTCCACATTCGGCCAACAAGTATCATGGTCATGCCTGTCATAATACTCTATCCCCAGGTACCAGCTTCTTAGTCACTGTTGTATTAATGTGAAGAGACACCCTGAACACGGTAGTCATATAAGAGAAAGTGTTTAATTTGTGGCTTGCTTACAGTTTCAAAGGTTAATCCATTATCATCATGGTGGAAAGTATGGAAGCATGCAGGCAGGTATTGGAGTAGCTGAGAGCTGCCTCCTGATTCATAGGTAGATATAGACTGTAAACTTGGAATGGGCTTTTGAAATCTCAAATCCCACCCCAGAGACACATTTTCTCGAACAAGGCCACACCTCCTAACCTTTATAATCCTTTCAAATAATGTCACTCTCTGGTGACTAAGCAATGAAATATATGAGCCTAAGGCATGGAGACAGTCTCAGTCAAACTACCCAAAGGACAGGGAAAGAAAGCAAGTATGCAGCATTCTTCCATGGAATGTGCTTCAGGTCCAGCCTCCAGATTCTTGCCTTGTGTTCTTGCTCCGACTTCCTTCAGTGATAGGCTATAACCTGCACGGTGAAATAAACTGCTTCCTCCTAAGTTGGTTTTGGTAAGTATTTTATCAAAACACCCAGAGATGCAAACTAGGACAACAATTTCATGTCACTTATTTGGAAGGATACTTTGTAATTGGAAGGATACTTTGAAATGAGATTATAAATTCTAGACCAAGAACCCTAGTCCATGTGAGTTTTCAATGAACCTCTCTAGATGGATAGAAAGCCACATGGACTCCATTTTCCAGAAGAAAAACTTACTAGGGTGCTGTTCTCTGACTCCTTGTTCTGCCTTAGGGGGGCTCTAGAAGGGGTATCCACAATATACATCCTTTATGCCATCAATTTCTTTTCTTTTTTCAGGTAGCTGTGTCCTTTGATCTAAAAGAGTGAAGAAAGAAAATTAGAGGGAAGATTTGAAGTTATTTTCAGGGATAAAGGTACATATTCTGAGTCAGCAATGGGACAACACATGGGCCACAATATCTACTTATATCATGTTAGAACTTGGATGCTGGAATGTACATATCAATGACCCTCCTACTTTCTTTTTTCTCAGTAGTTCAGTAGTTTGTATAAGAAAAAATAACAGTCTACTAAGGGCAAGGAGTCTTATGCAATGCTAGTAACTGATGTGTAGACATTGAATAAATATTGATGAACATTTATTTTACTATGTTTGCTATCTGCATGGGCTCTACTCAGATTTTCAAATTATGAACTTTTGAAGAAATATACTTGGGGTTTCATTACTCTCTTTTCATTTTCCTGACTCAAAAATAAATATATTTGTTCTAATGATAGCCTCAAGTTTATGAGCACTGCTAGGAATCCAGACTGAGAAATGCCTATAAGGGTATTACCCATAGTAGGATAGAAGAGAAAAAACTCTAATACTGTTGTTAGTCTAGGGTACCTTGGTATGGATAAGAATCCCAACCCTTCCTAATTCGTGTTTTGGGAAGAAGAAAGGTTTGTTGTTGTGGACTGCTATCTCATAAAAGTAGCATAAAAAGTTCCAAATCCTACCAAAGAAGGCTGAGGGATCTACCCTTTCAAGTGCATAAGTCTCCAATAGATGTATCTTCTGTTTTCACAGAGGTAAGCTGGGTTTTAGCAGACAGATTTCTCATCCTGTTCCCTGCAGTTGTGTAAGTTGAGACGAACTGATTCTGGTAGGGAACTGAACCAGTAGCAATCAAAATGTAGAAAGTGTAGCCCAATCAGTTCTCCAAGTAAAAGACTTGACAGAGAGCTGCAAGGAATCATGTATCTCAGAATATCTGGATTAATATAGCCCTACATAGTTTCCCTGTGTGCCTGTGCAGGCCATGGGAAAGACTGCCAAACTATAATATATGATAAATTCCTGTTTCTGCTGATTTAAGACTGGGGATATTTTGTTCTAACACAATTGTGTCATATCCCAGACACTTACATTGTTTAAAGAAAAGGCAAATAGTGAGGCAGATAGGAACGTATACCCAAGAACCGAGTGGTGTCAACAGAATTCTGTCCCACCACAGTTGACAGATTCTAGAGAGAAAATGGATAAATTGAATGCCTTTCAATTGCTCCTTTGTGATCACAGGGATACAGGGAGTTAGTTTGATGGAATATCAGTTCAAGAAAAGAAAGGGGTCTCAAGATTTGTGATGTGTGTGTTTATCCTGAGTGAATAGTGAGTGATACATACAGTCAAGTAGAGAAATGCTAACAAATTAGCTGCCCTGAAACTCTGTCTGCTCCTGGAGATAATTCAAATAAGGATAGTGAATGAACAGTTCACTTCATGTACTGTGGTCTGAGAGCAGAAGTAGTAAGCTCACAAGAGAAGAGGCGAGCCTCTTTGGTTCTAAGTAAGGCTCCTGAGTAGTGAGGGGATCAGCACACCACACAAAAATTCTGTGCCAATTAGTTTCTGCCATTGGCCCAGAGAATTTTCAGGTAAGGAGGAATTTCAAATTTTATTCTTAAATTTATAGAAGATATAATTTTAGTTTTAAGGGAATAGGCTTTATTTTTTTTATTTGAAAATTTCATAAAATTTTGATCATATTCACCCCTTCCCTTAGTTCCTCCCAGATCCAACTTCATTCTCTCCATATTCAACTTTCTGCACTCTTTAATTTTTAAGCCATTAAGCACTATTTGTGCTGCCATATAGTATTGAATGTGTGTGGCCCTCCATGAGATAATGGTCAACATACCTGGATGTTGTACCCTTAAAGAAAACTGATTCTCCAGTAACAGCAGCTATCATTTGCCTGTAGTAGCATGCTTGTAGTTTCTCAGCTACAGGTAGGACTTCATACCCACCTTTCAGGGGGTGGGTAGTTTTGTTCTATTAGAGAATGTGGCTTACGCCCATTAGCTTCCATGATGATCATACTTGTGGAGATTTTGCACTTTTTTCATTTAGAAAAGGGGTGGGAAGTAGAGAGCTACACATGTATGTGCTATGGACCCTGATAACTTTCATGTTGGGTTGGCTAGCACCCAGTGTGTCTCTTATTTTCCCCTGCCAGTTATTGCCTTAAACCTTTATCACATGATTTTTGGAAGTCCATTCACCGTGACTGGAATTGATTTTACTAGCTGATTACCTTACATTCTCCCTTTCTCTTTCAAACAGTGATTCCTGATTGCTGCCTTCCTGTGTGCACACTCATCTGCTTCTATTCACCACAGTCACCATGTCTAAACTTCAGAAGAATCCAGAATGTGCAGCTGACCAAGGCCAGACCTGTGAGAAGACCCACAGCCAGATTGCAGCAGTCTGCAGGGATGTGGAGGAGCCTTGTATCTCCTCTCATCTTATGGCTAGTAGTCTGAAGGACCAGACCTGTGAGGGGACCCAGGTTGCAGCAGTCTCCAGGGATGTGGAGGATCCATCTCCCTCCTCTCAGCTTATGTCTAGTGAGGAGAGCCAGGCCCTAGAGATTCCACAGGTGTCTAGGAATGTGGAGGAGCCATGTCACTCCTCCCATTCTCTGATGGCTAGCAACCAAAATGATCCTGCAGATGAGACACCTAGTACCTCTGGAGGTCTTCAGAGTCCCTGTGACTCTTTGAGAAACTCAGGTGGGGATCTTAGTAACCAAGAACAGGGCTCTCCAGTCAATCCACCATGTCAACCAGCCACCATGAATGTACCTGTGATGAGTATCAATAGTAAAGTTAACTTCTTGGTGAATTATATGCTGTACAAGTATCAGATGAAAGAGATGATGAACAAGACTGATATATTGAGACTCATTGTCAGAGAAGATGAAAATAGTTTTCATGAAATCCTCATGAGATCTGCTGAACTCATGGAGATGGTTTTTGGCATAGGTGTGAAGGAAGTAGATCCTGTCAACCATGTCTATGCTCTCTTTATCAAACTAGGTCTCACCTATGATGGGATGCGTAGTGATGAGTTTAGTTTTCCTAAGACTGGTCTCCTGATAATCATCCTAGGGATAGTCTTCCTGAAAGGCAACCGTGCCACTGAAGAGGAGATTTGGGAAGCATTGAATCCAATGGGAATCTATGCTGGGGTAAATAATTTCATCTTTGGTGACCCTAGGCAGCTGATAACCAATGAGTTTGTAAAGGAGCAATACCTGGTGTACCAGCCAGTAGCGGATAGTGATCCTGTGCGGTATGAGTATGTGTGGGGGCCCCGGGCTCGAGCTGAAACTAGTAAGATGAAAGTGTTAGAGTTTGTGGCAAAGGTTTATGGGACACACCCAGCTACCTTCCAGTCTCAGTATCAAGAGGCTCTGATAGAAAAAGAAGAGAGAGCCCTTGCCTTGATTTTAGACAGTGCTGGCCTAAGTTCTCGTTCTCGTGCAAGTTCTAGTGCCATGGGCTGCAGTTTCCCTCGTATGTAGTACAATCAGAGATAACTTACTACTGCTGTAGAATTTGCAGAGAATTTTTAGAGTTGATGGAAAAAATGTAGGTCCTAGTTTCATATAGAGAGGAGGAAGAATATTGTCTGCATAGTTCTATTTTGTCTGTGTATCATGATTTTTTTTTTCTTGCACTGTTTGACCTTTCTGTTTGGATATTGTTTCACTTAATAGCATTGTTGTTTGAGCTTCAAAAATCTCTACTTTATGCAGTTCACAAATGTAATACTAAGAGCTTTGCCATAGTATAAAACTAACTGGGAAGTAGTCAAATGTATCTGTATAATTATGCAGAATACTATAACAATCATTGCTAAACTTCGACCTTTCAAACAGTGTTGTGCTAAATTTTTCTTTGTAACATTCCATTTCCCAGTGCAATTGCATGATATATGTTGAGTTGCTTTACTTTACAGTTGCCATGAGTAATAAAATTCAAGAAAATATTACCACACATTTACAATTTCTTTTATTACATAAACTTATTTGAGCATCTATTATTTTCCAAGTACTATTTTAATTTTCTAGGATGCTACATTAAACAGCATGCATATAGTTCCTTTCCTTATAAATACATTGATTATGATAGTATATCTTCTAGTACATGGAAGACAAATGAAATACAGGGTTTACACATAAAGTGATACTTATGGCCCTGTTAAGTATAAATATCCTAAAAGAGAAAATTGTGGTTGTGGCAAGATAAACTTCTTCAGATTGCTAATTTTAAGTTGAATTTTGAGGTGAAGAGAATTGGAGTGCACTAACCTGTATGTGGTGCACCTCAAAGCTGACATCCAAAAGTTTAATGCAAAGCTCTTTCCTGGTTACTTTATGATTTTGTTATATACACAATTTTCATATAGAGAAAGTAGAAAGTGTCCATCTCTGACCCCACCTCTGTATGTTTGAATGTGGGCCATAAACTAAGGCTTTACTTGCAAATAAAC
>NW_004949162.1:2144427-2146772 GCF_000317375.1 Microtus ochrogaster
AAATAGATTATCTTCAGTATAATTTGAATTGTATATATTAACATGTGCTTAATTTTGGGGGATTTTTGAGACAGGGTTTCTCTGTAGCTTTGGGGTCTGCCCTGGAACTAGCTCTTGTAGACCAGGCTGACCTCGAAGTCACAGAGACCTGCTTGCCTCTGCCTTCCGAGTTCTGGAATTAAAGGCATGTGCCACCACTGTTCAGGTAACATGCTTAAATTTTTTAATGAAGATATAAGCAGTGAAAATATTCATGATTTAGATGAATTTGAGGAGTTGGTCCATGTCAAAATAGGAGGACATTTTACATCACTTAAAATTATGGAAATGAAAAAAGAAAATAAATACACGTCCCCATTTTTAAAGAATAACATCTCCCAGGGGAAAATTAGTGGGGTTTACTGAAGTAGTGGTCTACTTTATATTAAGACTCTTTTATTTTATTTCATTTTATTTTATTTTGCAGGTAGAGTATGTGTCTTTGTTTCTTTTTTCTTTGTCTTGGAGGCAGGGTTTCTCTGTGTAAGGGATCTGACTGTCCTGGAACTCACTTTGTAGACTAGGCTGGCCTTGAGCTCACAGAGAACTGTCTGTCTCTGCCTCCAAAGTTCCTGGTGAAGTTCCATTTCTTAGAGCACTTCATTGTTCTGTGGGATATGTGATTATTTTAAAATTTACATAAGATAGACTCATAAGAGTCACAGGTCAGGACAATTATTGTAATACCTACAATTAACTAAATGCCTCTAGTATACCAAGCACTCTGACTGACGCTTTCACAATGCCCTCTTATAGGTAGTCTTATATGATAACTCTTATATTAGCTATTTTTCAACAGTTTGACAGAATATTTATGAAAGAAGCAAGATTTCTGCCTACTGTAATGAGAAAGGCCTAGTGGAGTTCCTCCATGGTTTAAGGAACACAGGGCAGCTACTGTTTACATTATGGCTGACCAGAAAGCTGAGCGTCATGCCAGTACCATTGCCATACTGTACCCTAAATATGGGCTCTACTTCTGCCCACCAGGTCTCACTTCTGAATGGTTTCAGAACTTTTTAAAAGAATGTCATGAGACAAATACTCAAAAAAACAGTAGGTGACATTTTCATCTCAAACCATGTCAGAACTTTGCAGGTTTCCTCTCACACGATAAGCATAATATTCAAAGCTTGGCATGTGAAATGGCTGAGGCTGAAACTCTGGTACTAATTCTTCTGGATCCATTTCTGTACTGCTATCCAGTCTTCTGCGTCCTGATTCATTTCTCATTGCAGCTTCTCACACTGCATGTTGTAATAAACTGGACCCTGAATCTGAAGTACTAAAATTAGATGAAAAAGCATTATCAATCACCACTAACATGTTTCCTGTGGACTCCATTAAACCCTAGTTCTGTTCTCTGCATCATTGTTTCAGAGAGCTGACTTGAAGGGACTGAAAGTTTTTTGTAGATTCAACTATTTTGTGTATTACAATAAACTTGTCTTGTTTTTTGTTTTAGTTTTGTTCTGTCTTGTTTCTTTGTTTCATTTCTGTGTGCCAGAGAGCTCCATTACTTACTTTAGAAGTCCCCTGAGAGCAATACCCTGTCCATGCAAAAGGTTGCTTTTGTATTACATTTTAGTTCTGATAAACAGATATGGTATATTATCAGAATAATTTCCAAATAAACTGCTAGATATCATATACATGGGAAATCTATTACTCTGTGTGATTAATGATAAAAGACAGGATTTTGAAAACTACTATTTACAGTAGGATCATATAGGAATTTTTTGTTTAACAAATATATAACATATATATCAGTGAATGCCTTTATTTGGGTGCTTAAAAGTGAAAATTTATCATATAAGTGAAAGCTGAGGAAAGACTATCAAAATGATTAAGCAAATAAGTACAAAGTTTCTAATTATTGTATATTCTCAAGTTCTAGGAAGGAAAACAGATTCCTTGTAGATATTTTATCTTTTAATAATGTTAGCTAACCGATTAATTTGATAATAAGTTGTATTTTATTACAATTTTTAAATATCCTGTCTTCTCCTCGTCCTGGGTGAGTCTGCTTCTTTTCATTCTATAGCTTTCCGGTGTGCTGTTAAGTCACTAATGTGAGCTTTCCCCATTTTCTTTACGTGGGCACTTCGCAGTGCTTTCATAATGTCCCATAGGTTTGGATACATTGTGCCATCATATTTAATGAATTTAAGGAAGTCCTTAAGTTCTTTATTTCTTTCTTGACCCAGGAGTGGTTCAGTGGTTCACTGTTTAATTTCCATGAGTTTGTAGGCTTTCTGAGAGTATTATTGTTGTTAAATTCTAACTTTAAACCATGGTGATCTGAT
>NW_004949162.1:2160752-2169146 GCF_000317375.1 Microtus ochrogaster
AGAGGGAGGGAAACTATAATCAAGATATTAGAAGAGAATTTATTTTCAATTCAAAATGAAATATTCAACAAAAAATAAATATAATAGAATTTAATAAAAGTCTTATGTTCAACACAAAATCACTGCTTTTACTTACCAATCTTCATAGCAATGAACACTTACAAGTTAAGATGAGTGAACTAAAGGGTAAACTATGTAACTCAACAGATCACAGCACAGCTTCCACAATGAGCATCTTCTCCTTTTTTAATTTTGTTTGTTTGGTTATTTTATTTTGTTTTCTTTTGGGATGGGGGTTACAAGGGCAGAGGGCAGATGCAATGGTACAGGGATATAAGTGGAATCAAGATTCATGATGTGAAATCCACAAAGAATCAATAAAGGTTAAAAGAATTAAAAAGAAAATTCTCATTAAAATTTTAATTACTTAATGAAATATCCTGCAAAACTTCAATTTTCATCAAAAATACTAAACTATAATAAAGAAAAGCTTAGTACTTCTTATATAATGCAATAGTTATTTCAACAAAAACTATACTTTGTTAAATATTTAGTTCATGAAAAAATAAATCTTCTATCAAAAACTTTATGTAACATTACAGATCACTCAGTTTTCACTTTTATTACTACAGGATGACTACAGAATGATAAGATTTGCATTAGAAATCCAGTGTAGCAATTGAACCAACAGTGCTTAAAAGACACTTTTAATCATTAGCAATATCTATTGGAGAAGACAATAATTTGTGAAAACATGTTCAATAAGTATCTTAGCTATTATTTTAGCATTGAACTGGTCATGGTAGCACATACTCGTAAGATCAGTCCTCAAGTGACAGAGTTAGAAAGGTTGTAGACACTTCAAATTAAACATGTAGTACATAGTGAGTTCTTGAACAACCAGGGCTACAAAACCCTGTCTCAAATAAAATTTAATCTTGAAATGGTTTTCAGCCCATAATGCAATGAACTACTGAAAAAAGAAGTGTGAATGTAGTAGCACATAGTATGTAAAGCCCATTTATTCATGTGGCTATGTCTATTAAGTGAAAAGTGCATATAACTCCTTTTATTTTTAAGCACAAACATACATAAAGACAAACACAGTCTCTGTCTCTGTCTCTGTCTCTCTTTCTCACACACACACAATTAAGTGGTTCCCAGAATCCAAGGACTGGAGCTATGGCTCAGTGTGTAAAACAGTTATAATACCAACATGAGGACCTGATTGAAGATCCCTATCACCCATGTTAAAAAGCCAGACATTGCAGAACATACCTATAAACTCAGTTCTGGAAAAGCATAAACAGGAAGATTCATTGGTGTCAAAACACTGAGGTCAGGCTTTAGGGAGAAACCTGATTCAAACAGTAAAACAAAAGGCAAAAGAAAATCCCTAACACTGACCGATTGCCTGTACCTGCCTGTGTACATGTGTGCTGGCACACACACACACACATGCAGGCATGCACACACACACTCACACACACACTCACAATGTAATAAATCAAAAATAATATAAATGGCTTCCAGTGGAAATTTTTCTAAACTACTGTGAAGTGTTTGGAAATGTGTCTTTGTTAAAACAAATTCGTTAAATGAAATTCGTTAAAAGGGCTGAAACATATCTCAGGCTTAAATTTTCTGACAGATAACTTAAGGCAGAAATAGACCTACTTATTTTCTACACCTTTCAAAACCAGGACTTATATCTCATATATGAGATTTTGAAAAGTATTGAAAAAGAAAACATTAACTTAAATCTTACCAGAAGAATCAATGACAAACAAATTTATCTCAAAAGGAATATAGTAAAACTTTGAAACAGAAGGACAACCAGAGGGAAAAAGTAGACAGCACAGGGGCATGAGGTTAGAGAGCATCAGTTGGCTCACCACGTCATAGATGCAGCTAAACAATTAAGCCAGTAAATGCAAAGAAAATAATGAGTAAGTATAGGAGGCAAGAACAGCTCACAGTTAGAGTCCTCAGAACACTCTTGTGATCAAGGGTTCATGAGTTTTTTCATCATGAAAACAATTGCTTCAGAGTACTTGTGTCCTGGCACACAGGTCTAACTTTAAATGCCTATAAACAAGAATACTTTCCAGACCTAAAGATGAAGGTGAAAAGGCTGCCTCTTTGTTGTTTGTACTCATTGTCCTTCAGGAAATTAAAACAAATGCCTTCAAGCATGCACTTCTGTATCGAGAGTCCAGTGTGGCCTCTCTTCACTTACTAGGGGGACTGATAATTGCTTGTAGTTCAAAGGAAACAATTTCTTCATAATTAAACTACAAAGAAAAAAATAATAATTACTCCTCTTGCCATGAATTTGAAACATGAGCCCAAGCTAAATGTGATTGTCAGCTGCAAAATCACTTAGGATCAAAACAAACAAAAAAATATGGTGGTTTGGTAATTTTTTTATGTTTCTTTCTTTGTTTTCTTGATAGACAGGAGAGACAGACAGACAGATAGACAGACAAATACAGAGAGAAAGAGAGGAAAAGGGACAGAAAGGGAGGGAGAGAACCTTAAATTAGGTGAGCATGGAGGTAGGGTGGATCTGTGAGCAATTGCAGGTGAGAAAAAAATGACCAAAATATATTGTATTAAAATTTCTTAATTAAAAAGTGATGGAGATGTTAGTAACTGGCTTTTGATATGTGAGGGGGTGTATAGAAAGAAAGAAATAACACTCCAATATCTAAGAGAACAATGCTTATCAAATTATGATATATGCAAGTATTCAGTGATAAATTGAATAAACAAAAAATTATGCAAGAAATAACTGTAAAAGTTATGATTTAGACAATCCCAGAAAAAGTTTATTTAATTTTTCAAATCTCATCTTGATATCAACTATGTAAAATAGATATATTTAAGTCAAAGTAACCATTCTATTTTCATGATGGTATACCTTTTAACCCTAGATTCTGGTAAATATACTGATATCAGATATTATAATATTTGTGTATTTTAATATTTTAAATAACCCCTCCTACTTTTATCTAGAATATCTGGGTAATTATATTGTAGAATGTGTAAGGGATTTATCTAATAATGACCACAAACCTTATTTGGAGATGTTTATTTCATTTTCTTTAAAAATTGTTTGATAGTTAAAATGAAATGTGAACACAGAACAAATTTCATTGTCATTTAATAATGTACTTAGATATCCAGTGAGACAAAATTCTGAACTATTTCATCACTTCCTTTTTTCATTTATACAACTCATGTCATTGTGCCAACATACCTGGGCTCTTTAATTAGGACACATATGAAATTATTGTAATTGTCTGTATACTGAAAATAATAATTGATGGTATAAAGTATAATTGTAGGAATTCAGGTCATGAAAAATTTTTACCTAAAATATATCTAAAATGTTTTGTAAAAGTTTCTGATGACTATAATAGCAGGGGAGTGGTAATTTACTAAAATATGTTCCCATATGCAGTAGAGATATTTTTATATTTATTTCTACATGAGAAATTGTGGATTTATCTCTTTTGAACTTCTATTAATTTAAAAAGTCTACGATGAATCATTTCTCATTGGTAATAAGACTTTAAGTGCAAAGTGATATTATCAATATAATTTTATATTTACTAATTCTATATATCAATATCAGTGTTTACTAGTTAAAATTGATTATAATGTCTTTCTGTATCTGTATATAGATATACTCAACACTGGTAAATCACAGCTTAAATACAGTGATAACATCTTTCAATTTTCTGTCTGAATATGAAGAATGTTCCATGGCTTAGTAATGCCATTGCATGTCAGTGTTAATCCAGTGTCTTATCATCATCAACTCTTCATTGATGAAATACATTCCTAAATTATTAACTTATTTGGCATCTGTTACCCTTGCTTTATATATAAATAACACATACAAAAGTTGTGTGAAGGTTTTCTTTGACATTTCTGATACACTTATACTGATTTAGCTATAGCTAAGTTGTAGTGTGTTTGTCTAGCATGCACAAGGACCTGAGTTAGATTCACTGAATCAAACTCTCTCTGTACCTCTTCTCTCTTTCCTCTCCCTACCCTCTTCCCCTGCCATACACAAACATAAACACAAACACAGGTGAGGGAAGAGGGGAGGGAGGGAGAAAAATGGCTTGCCATCTTAAGGCTTTAAAGTGACTTTTAGTATATGCAAAATTCTTTTCAGTAGACTTTTAGTACATGCAAAATGGTGTTGCCCATCATCACCTCTGAAACTAAGAATGCTTTTATCAAACCCAAGCAACAAACCTAACTAATTTGACATTTATTCCTCACTATCATCTTGGCTTCTTGTAAATATTTCCTATAAGTGGAATCATAATCATACATAATGTGGCCACATTGTTAGTTTCCCTTTGTGTTGTGAATTATTTACTCCTAGTTTGAAGGATGTCTAATGCTAAAAGATGCCTGAGTAATCCATTTCTTGTCATGACAATATATGAAACTTTGTCTATTAACCATTTAAGTCATTTCTATTATTTCCTACTTGGAAAACTCAGAACTTACTATTTGAATTCCTGTTATCATTTATTATATATATTATATATATTCAGTTATATATATATATATATATATATATATATATATATATATATAACTGAAATTGTTAGGTCCTATAGTGATTATGATTGTATGTTAAGGAAATGTCCAAATATTAGAACATTGTAGAAGTTTATATTTCCATTTGTAATACAGGACAGTTGCAGTTTCTCAACAAACTCACAAATATTTTAGAACAAAATTATTAATGCCACTCTAATATACATAAAGTGGTATATCTGCCATTATTGTTTTGTCAAATAATAAATGTGCTTTCCTGTTTGTTTCTTTGGTAATTTGATCATACTTTTGGAGAAGTGTCTATTGAAGCTTCTTGTCCATTTGCAATTGGTACTTTTGGTTTTTTTATCTATTTCTGTTGATGACGTGTTTTCTATCTATATATTCTCACTATTAGTATATTATTTGATATACAATTTGCTAATATTTTCTGTATTCTATGGGTTTTCTCTTCACTCTCTTGAACAAAAATGTTTTAGCGTTGACAAAGGATTTCCTTTAGTTTGCTGTACATTTAATGTTAGTTCTAAAACTCTAAAAGTTTCTCCAAATCATGCGATGGTGGCCCCCACAAGTTTTCCACCAGAATTGCTCCAGCACATCTAACATGCAGGATACATTGTAAGTGGAGTGTTTTGTGGTTGGGTTTGGTCCAAGTTTCTCTTTCCAAAGAGACTAGAACACAGGGGCAAAGTCTCCATGCCTGCACCAGCTTGACCTCTCTATTTTCAATAAGCTGTATGGATGGTATCTTCACTACCAGTTTTCAGAGAGAGAGACTGTGTCCTACTATCAACCTGCGCTGTTAGCGATATCCACCATTGCCTTTTACAGCCTCAATAAAAGGGGTTTCTGCCTTGTCTTACTGTATCTTGTTTTGCCCTGTTTGGTTGTCATCTCTTGGAGGCCTTCTCTTTCTGAAGATGAAATGAAAAGGAAGTGGATATGAGTGAGGGGAGCGGGGACATGTGAAAAGGTAAAAAGTGTTAGGGGTATATTATATAAGAGAAGAAAATATTTTCAATTACAAAAAATTAATAAAAGTAAAAGCTCTACATGTAAATCTTTGATTTAATTTTGTTAAATTTTTAATTGGTTTGAGGTAGTAATCCAGCTTCAGGCTCTTCCCTATGACCTATGACTGCGATCCTAATGAGAACTCCTATTAATAGGTAATATGGGAACTTCAACTGGGCATCTTGTGACCGGGCTTCAGTGGAGATACTGAGTTGCATAGAAATGATGTGTTGGTCAGGGTGTCCCATGGAGATACCAAAACAACCCAAGCTGATACTAAGGGAAATGGTTGCTCTCTGAAAACAGATAGTGTGTCCCCATTGTGGAGGACAACATCCATACTCTTCAGTGAACATGGAGAAGTTGAGCTGTGCCTACATAGATGTAGGCAGGGACTGCTCATTCGTTCCCGGCTGCCCAGATTTGAATAATTACATAGCAACTATATTAATTACAACATTTCTTGGACTATTAGCTCAAGATTCTTATTAACTAACTCTTACATCTTAAATTAACCCATTTCAATTAATTTGTGTATCATCACGAGGCTGTAGTCTACCAGTAGGGTTCTGGCATGTCCTTCTCCTTCAGCAGCTACATGGCATCTGTCTTGTCTTGACTCTGACTACTCTCTCTATTTTCAATTTCAAAAAGTGATCAATTCATAAAGTACAATTTTCTATAAACATTGTGGTAGATATAAATGTAGTTAAAATCCCTGAATTACATCTATACTACTAAGATTGTAATAGTAAATCATGTATTTTTCATTCTTAACACAGTAATAATAAATTCTTTAACAAGCATGAGAAATAAAAGTTATATTGATAAGAAATGTGTAGTTATAACTTCTTTGTACAAATAAAGGCTGCTGGAAGATCAGAGGGTAAAGCTAGCCACTAGCTAACCATAGAGGTCTGGAGGTCTATACAGATAGACAGGAAGTTATATGGCTGGGCAGAAAGAGGAAGTGATAAGGCAGGTAGAAACAGGAACTTAATCTCTTTTTGGATGTAAATTTGAGATGTAAATTGGCTGTGGTTTTGTTCCTTCGTCTCCCTGAGCTCTCAACATTTTCTCCTATATCTGACTCCGGGCTTTCATTATTAAGACCTCTTAGACCTAAGAAAGGGATGAGCAAGACCACCAGAAACAAATTGAATAATGCTTTGTTAACTTTGAGTTTTCTAAATGTTAATGAAAAAGAAATAACAACTGTGGAGAGACATTTGGAGAGTAGAAAAAACTGTTGAAGTAAATAAACCGGTATACTTTAAAGATATGTTAACCTCAGAATGGTAAACAAGACATGAGCTACGTTAGGGAAGGGATTTGTTTTGGATACCATAAAAATTGATAAACTATGGATACCATAGGAATTGAAAAAGATTAGATTTGAAGAAGAGACAATCCTTAATTAGATGAGGTTATATTTAATCAAACAGTATGGCTGTTCATTTTAAACTAACTTTAAAACTAACAAATGCTTTTTATTTGATTAGATGTAACTTGCCATAAGTGAACCTGCCAAAATTTGGGGCTGGGGAAGGGTTTTGTTTTTGTCTTTTCAGGAGAATAAGGACATCCAGCTAAGAAATCTAAAGACCCCTAGACAAATGAGATATCTGAAGACAGAGGACAAATCATCCAGAAAAAAATGTCCCAGGAATAAAAGTAAATTATCCTATTGGTATACAACATTTCTAACACAATAAAATTTCATAAATCTTCCCAAAAGTTTATTTTTGCTTTTCTCTACAGGCATATAAAGTAAGTGGTCTTTTGATAGTCCCAATCCAGTTAAAAATTAAAGCTGGCTTTGGAGTTAGAGTGTGGCTTTCTCCGTCTCTAAACCCTCCTCCCACCACAAACGTATGAGCATATGAACACATGCACACACACATAAAAATATATATGTATATATGTTCACACACATACATATATAACTAAAAATAAAAAAATCTTAAAACCCATTATTTCATGCAATTAATATATAAATTGAAATTTTGCTTATGTTCCCCAGATTGATCATGATTTATAAATTTTATTGTGTAAGCATGCATGTGTTCAAAAACAAATACAAATTCACAATTCAGCTGAATCATTTTCCTAAGTACTTTATTTCTTCCTAGGGATAGTTGTTGAGTCCAGTTCTCAGATTCCTTAATATCAATTTTTGGTTTTTTATTTACTTATGAATTTTACTTTTTTAGTTTATTTTCAGATTACTGTATGTCTCTAAATATAATTGTGTTTGACTTTGAATCTTTTGTCTCTTTATAAAATGTTATAATAACATACCATATCATATTTAGTCTTCCGTGATTCATTCTAACTGAATGTTTACATCGCTAAGATTCAAGAAAATGTCGTTTCATTACCTGAATTGTATTAACTTCTGTAGCTATTTAATATACAACTGTACACAAATAACCTAAATAGTTTATCCCTTTACTGTTAAAGCCTGTTAATCTCCAAGATTGCTGGTCTAAGGGATACTGCTCTGGGTGAAATTTCATACTTCAATTATCATTTCAAATCTGTTTTGAGTAGATGATTTATATATAATAATCAATATAAATTTAAGTATTTTATATTTTAAACTACTGTTTTACAAATTTATTAGTTAGTGGTCATCTAGTTATCCTTTTGATATTGTTTTTGTATTAATGAAATTTATTTGACAATTCCATAAATTTATGTAATACATTCGAGAGGGAGCACGAGCAAGGAACTCAGGACCACGAGGGGTACACCCACACACTGAGACAATGAGGATGTTCTATC
>NW_004949162.1:2169318-2173391 GCF_000317375.1 Microtus ochrogaster
GGTCCTTGGACTTCCCACAGGTCAGGGAACCCTGATTGCTCTTCAAGCTGATGAGGGAGAGGGACTTGATCAGGGGAGGGGGAGGGAAATGGGAGGCCGTGGTGGGGAGGAGGCAGAAATCCTTAATAAAAAAAACTCTCAGTTAACCTCTTATTACCCACCCACCCCATTCATCTCTTTATTGTAAATACAAATCCATTTCCTACATTCATGCATTATTTTTTCATGACCCACTGAATTTAACTAAAACTTGTAATACCACCACAGTCCAGCCTCCTCTCAGGTTCAGGTCCTGAGATGGGAAAAGGGCATCAGCACAAGGAAAACTACTGGCCACCAAGTGAATTGCACTCACATGGTCCTGAATAGTTCAACCCATCTTTATTTATACTGAGACAGAGTTTTTCTTAGCAGGGTTACATGAGCAGCATTAATATTGGCTCCTATTTTTTTTTACTTTTAAGAAACACATCATATTATTTAAGTACAATGTAATTATTATGAAAACCCTTATTATTCCACTTTATGCTTCCCCAAACACACTTTCAGACATAGCATAGCCTTATCCTAGACATAGCGTTCAGCATTCTTGCAGACTTAACTAAGTCTCAATCCAGATACATTCTGCTCTTGCAGCACTTATGTCATCTGACAGATACTTGTGGTTGCAAAGTTTACAAAGTTATAAGTAATAGACCTGGATAAATGCTCTAAGAACAACAATATTCAAATCCCCAAAAATTCCTTTATATATGTAAGATATACTTTTATAAGGTTCCATTTTTTTCCCCAAGAGGGTCTCTTGTCTCAATTTCTCTCTAAAAGGCAAATTTTGACAAGTCACTCTTCTCCCATCTCACTATACCATAGTTCTTTCACCAATACAAACAAGCTGCGGTGTATGGTAAAAATGGATCTCTCCATCCAATATTTTGCATTGCATTTTTTCCTCTTGGAGTATACTAGAACCCATTATTGATTCTATATGCTTGGTGTCTAAGGAATTCACCATCTATAGTTGGCAATATATGTATTCCTGTGGTTTATCTGTATTATGTGTATGCATGCCTTTCTTTCCTTTACAGAACTGCGAGACATGACTAATATTCCAAGTGTTTTTATTCTCATATGTGCCTGTCTCATTTGAGTCAGAAAAGTTCCCAAGATTAGCAGTTGTAGTTAATAATTCCAAGAGAATGGAGAAGGATTAGCCCCCTGCTGAATCTTAGGGGAAAATACTTAAGAAGGAACAAAATTTCCATGGAAATTTACAGCTGTTGCATGTGTGACCGACAAAATAAAATTAAAAACTGCCCGAAGAATCAACAAAAAATGAGAAAATAAAAGCCTACAAACTGCATGAATTTTGCAAATTCCTATGCTGTCTGGTGGACACCATGGGAGCCTTGCCCAAGGAAACGCATTGGACAAGTATTCATATGCTGATCCAAGACTAGGCTGCATGGCTCCTGAAGCTGCAGTATGATAATAGGTTTGGAACTATCCTTTGGAACATAGTATGTTAGTCAAGAACTAAAGACAATGATTACCCTTTCCCTTTAATTTGTCAATAGCCAATAGGTCCCCAGAGAATGAAATGACCTCATGAGCCACTCCCTTATTATTAATGAGTGACTGTTGCCAAGTTCCATCTCTTTAGATAACAACTACTGAGAGATGGTCATATACCATGGTGGTATCCTGATTCCAAGACTGCACTTCTTAGCCCTTCACCAATTATCAGGCTGTTAATTTATTTCTGTTTTCCCCAATATTCCTTGAACCTGTCTTGGGGAGGTGATATAACCGTCTTGTTTAAAGCTAACATTTTAGCAATCGCTTATTTTCTGCACCTTGAACATCCATGAATATCTCTTCTAACCTTTGATCACTACAGAGTAGCTTTCTCTGATCAAGGCTAAAAAGTAGCACTTCACTATGTGTAAAGCATAAATATTTAATATTTAATAAATAAATATTTAGAAGGCAGTATGTCATTATAAAATTATCAAAACAATAATAGTGAATTATCCCCAACCCAGGTCCTATGATCTTGCCTGACATGCAACTTTGTTATCAGGTTTGGAATCCTAGGCACTAATCCCTACCTGGAGAGTAGCTTTCAAATCTAATCATAGAGCAGTTGGTTACCATCATAACAATCATACCACTGGGGTGCCAACAGCCACTTTTTGTTTGACAGGCTGTTATTGTAGTTCATGGAGTTCACAGCTGCAGAAGACTGTTGATAATCACACCCACCAGCAGCTGTCATGGCACATCCTCGACCCTGTACATTATCCAGGAGATCGCAGCTAACTTCCAGCATTAGTTTTTTAATGCCCTACAACCAAAATATGAGGTATTTTTGACAACAATGTATTTCCATTTGGTTTTGTTGAGTAATCAGCGATCACCAGCAATAATAGCCTGTGTTATTTGGGGGCCTCTGATGTCTTTCTGACCAACAACACAGACAAAAATACCAAACCTGGTACTGGAATTTGTGTTTAAATATTCATGCCTTGTGGAATTAGTATTATCAGCCTTGTTAGGGTATCCCTGTTCAAACTCTTTCAAAAATATTTGAATTAACTTCTAGAATTAGTGTGCTTCAATGTCTTCTTTCTCTTAGTTTTGGTTTACCTTGGCCTCAACTTTTGTTATACAGACAGTCTTAGAAGTGGTGTTCATATTGAAATTATATACATTATGAAGATGACAGATAATTGCCAACATTTTGTGTTTGGGGAGCTAATTTTTATATATGTATGTAAGGGAAAGTATTATATAACTGTAATCTTAAGTTTCATTTTCAATGATAAAACAGTTATTTATAATTTCATGTGTTCATTATATAATGTTCATTCCTCATTCTTCTCTTTTGTGAAATTTTCCACAAAATGGCTTGATTTTTCTTCTGATTATGTGTAGTCATTTTCCTTTTTTATATTTAGCACCTTGTAATGAGTAGTTAAGAAGTCTTCTCTACTATTCAATGCACCAAAACTGAGCTTTTATTGGTTGCAGAACTTAATCCTTCCATTTCTCTGCAAGAAGTTTATGTCTTCAGCCAAGTGTACTCTTCTGCAGAAGGTAACAGTCATTGCCTCGTCAGTGGCCATATGCACAACTGAGAGATGCGTACCATGCTGAAAGGCAACAGTAGTGGTGTGGGTGACTCTAAATATCATATGTGAGAACTGATGGACCTAAGGTGACTTTGTAGATAAGGCTAATTTTTGGTAATAACAATTATAATGCTTGGGAAGGAAGGGAGGGGAGCATAGAAAAATATATAGCTCAACAAAACAATAAATAAATAAAAATAAATAAGAAACCAATTATAATGCTCCTTTAAATAGGGAAATTAATCAGACAGTGACATGTGATTCATTATGTGATGAATTATTAAAAGACTGGGTCAGCTTTAAAGGCAAATGCCAATACATGCATTCTCAAAGATAAGAAAAACACCTTTCCAGGTGTTTCATTTTAGCTCTTTCCTGCTGTTCTTTTGCTCTGTTCTTTACTTACAGAAGCTAGCACTCAATGCCCTAACTCTCATACAGTCTTTATAAGAAAAAATTTGTATCTTTATGTAGCAGGCAACCCAAGATTTAGAATTTTCTAAGGTATGTGCACAGTGGGTGGTATCAAGCTTGCTTAACATTGAGAACGCTTACATGAAATCTAAGAAATTTCTGAGAGCAATCCAGGAAGAATGAGAGTCTTGCCATACAAATCAGATTCAAGAATGGCTCAGATTTGGAAAAAGTTAGAAATGACAATAAAGCTCAGTGTGGGATCATAGATCATCCAGCCCCATGCTTTTGGTACCTGTGGCAGTTCACTGAAGCCACCCCAAATTGGTAGTAAAAATAAGAACAAAACAAAATTCCTCACTAAGTCTCCTAGAAAAGAAAAACACCTACCCCCTCCCAATACACACATACAAAAGAAGAAAAACTGAACCATAAACAGTCTTTCTCCTTAAGCAGCAAGAAGAGTCCAAGAAAGTGAGGATAAACTTTGGAACCTCCACATTCTGTAATGCTGAAGATAAGGTTTGA
>NW_004949162.1:2173637-2175865 GCF_000317375.1 Microtus ochrogaster
GGGGGAGAAGGGTGGGAGGAGGGGGACGGAAATGGGAGGCTGGGAGGAGGCCGAAACTTTTTTTTCTCTTTTTCTCAATAAAAATTTAAAAAAAAAATAAAAAAAAGAAAAACACCTTTCCAGGTGCTTCATTTTAGTTCTTTCCTGCTGTTCCTTAGCTCTGTTCTTTTCTTAAAGAAGCCAGCACGCAATACCCTAACACTCATACAGTCTTTGTAAGAAAAAATTTGTATCTTTATGTAGCAGGCAGCCCAAGATTGAGAATTTTCTTAGGTATGTGCACAGTGGGTGGTATCAAGCTTGCTTAACATTGAGAATGTTTACATGAAATTGAAGAATCTTCTGAGAGCAATCCAGGAAGAATGAGAGTCTTGCCATACAAATCAGATTCAAGAATGGCTCAGATTTGGAAGGAGTTAGAAATGACAATAAAGCTCAATGTGGGATCATAGATCATCCAGCCCCATGCTTTTGGTACCTGTGGCAGTTCACTGAAGCCACCCCAAATTCGTAGTAAAAATAAGAACAAAACAAAATTCCTCACTAAGTCTCCTAGAAAAGAAAAACGCCTACCCCTTCCCAATACACACATACAAAAGAAGAAAAACTGAGCCATAAACAGTCTTTCTCCTTAAGCAGCAAGAAGAGTCCAAGAAAGTGAGGATAAACTTTGGAACCTCCACATTCTGTAATGCTGAAGATAAGGTTTGACTGTAGTGGGTAAATGAGATGGAAATGAGCACTGAGTTCTGGGAACCATGGTTTGGATAAAAGCTCAAATCACAGCCAGATGGTAGAAGATAAAAATGGCAGAAGAGAGGAGTAATTGATCAATGCTACACATGGAGGGGCACTAAAAATTCTATAAGTTAAGCCAAATAACAAGACTGAGATCCATCAGATGGAATTAGAAGCAATTTGAAGTTAATTATAGACTTACATTTCTCAATTATAAGAAGACAGGAGAAAGTACACAAACCATTTTCTTTTTCTTTTCTTTTTTTTGTTTCTGTTTTTTTATTTTTTTATTTTTTCTTTTAATTAAAAATGTCCTCCTTCTCCCCTCCTCCCATTTCCATCCCCCTGCCCCTCATTTACCCTCCCCCACCCTCTACAGTCCAAAGAGCAGTCAGGGTTCTCTGCCCTGTGGGAATTCCAAAGTCCTCCCTCCTCCATCCAGGTCTAGGAAGATGAGTATCCCAACAGACTAGGCTCCCATAAAGCCAATACATGCAGTAGAAATAAAACCCAGTGCCATTGTCCTTGGTTTCTCAGTCAGCGCTCATTGTCAGCTAAGTTCAGAGAGTCCGGTTTGATCACATGCTCCATCAGTCCCAGTCCAGCTGGCCTTGGTGAGCTCCCATTAGACCAGCCCCACCATCTCAGTGGGTGGGCACACCCCTTGTGGTCCTGACTTCCTTGCTCATGTTCTCTCTCCTTCTGCTCCTCATTTGGACCTTGGAAGCTTAGTCCAGTGCTCCAATGTGCTTCTCTGAGACCCACAAACTATTTTCTAAGTTATTTATGCCTTTATTTTTACCTCGGCAGTGTACAAAATATCTCTGGTTTCCATGCTTTAAAGTACATTAGAGGAAAGATTGAAGAGCTGTAGCACAGCTGTTATGAGGGTTTATTATTCTTGCAGAGAACATGGGTCAGACTTTAGCAGCTCACTACCCCTATAGTTCCCACTAATTAGTAGCCTCAACAGCATTCGGAACAGAAGTGATAACATGCAATCAGGCAAAACAATAATCCATACAAAAAATTAAATAATTAATATGAAATTATATCTTAGGGAAAATGATCATTGCGGTTTTCGTATCCCAAATCATAAGAATCTACACTCAAAATCCTAACATGATGTACAAGTGATTGATAAATTAAGGCCAGGATGACAATTTACTGAGATCAACAAGGAGAGCACAGATTTCCTGTTTCTAGAATTTGTTCTTGCCATGTAATCACTATAGTAACTAACATAGTTTAATATAACCACTTTGTAACCTTCTTCTCTGGTGATTTATTTCTCTAACACGTCCCTTCCAGACTAATTTTACAAAAATATACTACAGACATTTCAAGTCTCTTGTTCAATGAAGAGGCTCCCTAGTGTCAACAAAATCAGTGACTTAGAAATCCTTAATTTCACTTATTTCACACTTCTCACTTCCTAGTTTTTAATACCACCTAGACCATTGGAAAGTTGTCTATAATTACTAAACTTT
>NW_004949162.1:2175965-2176638 GCF_000317375.1 Microtus ochrogaster
AAACAGTCTTTCTCCTTAAGCAGCAAGAAGAGTCCAAGAAAGTGAGGATAAACTTTGGAACCTCCACATTCTGTAATGCTGAAGATAAGGTTTGAGTGTAGTGGGTAAATGAGATGGAAATGAGCACTGAGTTCTGGGAACCATGGTTAGGATAAAAGCTCAAATCACAGCCAGATGATAGAAGATCAAAATGGCAGAAGAGAGGAGTAATTGATCAATGCTACACATGGAGGGGCACTGAGAATTCTATAAGTTAAGCCAAATAACAAGACTGAGATCCATCAGATGGAATTAGAAGCGATTTGAAGTTAATTATAGACTTACATTTCTCAATTATAAGACAGGAGAAAGTACACAAACCATTTTCTAAGTCATTATATATATGCTTATTTTTTTTTACCACGACAGTGTACAAAATATCTCTGGTTTCCATGCTTTAAAGTACACTAGACGAAATGTTGAAGAGCTGTAGCGCAGCAGTTATGAGGATTTATTGTTCTTGCAGAGAACATGGGTCAGACTTTAGCAGCTCACTACCCCTACAGTTCCCACTACATTAGTAGCCTCAACAGCACCCTGAACAGAAGTGATAACATGCAATCAAGCAAGACAATAATATATACAAAAATAAAATAATTAAATATGAAATTATATCTTAGGGAAAATGATCATT
>NW_004949162.1:2176738-2181847 GCF_000317375.1 Microtus ochrogaster
TCACTTCCTAGTTTTTAATACCACCTAGACCATTGGAAAGTTGTCTATAATTACTAAACTTTTAAAACAAAGTAACAAGTTTTATTAACCTGCTTCCCTTCTTCCACATCCTGTCTTCTCTGAACTTGTCAGTCGATCATCCCTTATTAACTGACATCTGTTGTCAACATTGTTGCTGCTTTTATTATTAAGTACTACATACAGTAATGGTTTTATTTCTTTTATCTAGTTAATAAATAGCCTCTAAAATATAAAGACCATATTTTATATATTTTTGAAATCTATATAATATAGTCAACAAAATGAAAATTATATTAGGCACATGAAAGAAAGTCACTTTCTAAGCTCTCAGTGCTGATTTGTAGAGCTGATACTAAATTTCAGCTTCCTTTTAATCTTCTGCTGGTACTTCCAAATCAGTTTCATCAAAATTAATACAAACATAACACCTACTCTCATTTGAGAATATTAACTATTACATGCCTGGTATTCTGTATTGTGAAAAGTGAGTGGTCAACAAATACACTAAGTTAACATATTGACATATTTAAGATCATTGCTTTGGAAACCATGGTCCAGGAAAATGTGAAAAGACTTGTGTAAGTCAGGGTTCTCTAAAGGTACAGAACCAATGGTATGAATATATTAAGAGAGCTTCAAAATAGTAACAAAATGAGAATGACAGCTGAGAGCTGAAAACCCTATAGTTACTCAGTCCTTGAAGCTGGATGCCTCAGCAGATAGAGCAGTATCACAATAGCTACCTCTCATTTGTGGGCAACCAAGCAGGGCGGTGGTGGCACATGCCTTTAATTCCAGCACTCGGGAGCCAGAGGCAGGCGGATCTCTGTGAGTTCGAGACCAGCCTGGTCTAAAGGGCTACTTCCAGGACAGGCTCCAAAACCACAGAGAAACCCTGTCTCGAAAAAACCAACAAATCAAAACATTTGTGGGCAACCTGACAAACTGGTAGTTACTCAGTCCACAAAACTGAGTGCCTCGGTAATCCTAACCTGGCTCTGCAGACCTGGAAGGTTTCTGGAGGAGAGCTAGTGTCTAGTTCATGCTAAAAGCCAGAAATGCTGCCTCTGATACCAGCATAGAGGCAGTAGCAGGGCAAATTAACCTAGAGGCAAGAGGGAAGGCCAAGAGAGCAAAAGGTGAAATGACAGGACTTCTGAAATACTCTTTTTATCGGGACTACTACCTGAAGGTGACACCCACAATTGGGCTGGTTCTTCCCACATCAATTGAGATGGCCAAATTATTCTAATTTATATCAAGTTGACATTAAAACCAACCATAATTAACTGCTTACCACTTCTCCATTAAAGAGCTTGTAATACACACATGCTGTGTTACTCAAGGATACTTTGGGAACAAAATCTAAGGGGGCTGAGAATGGATTGAGTCGTATGTTTACAACCTGATATCAGTCAACTTTACCTATTTAAAAATTTTGATTCTCACAACTTCGTCTAGCCTACCATCTTCTTTTATGATATCAATAGTATTTGAAACTCAAAAAATAAAGATGACAGTTTTCATAATTTAGATCAAGCGTTTCTGCAATTGAGCTCATGATAGAAGACACTATTCAGAATAGCCTTTTAGAATGGAATAATGAAAGTTAATGAAGAAAGAAAGGACAGAAATGGGTAATGCAGAAATATTTCATTAAAATAGCTCAAAGAGTAACATAAAGTCAAATAAAATATTTTTTCCAATGATTTAAAAACATGAAAAATCTCCCAGAAATATGGTAGTGTTCATGACTTAGAATGTATTCTAAAAATAAAGGACAGCTTTTATAGCAGTCACATAATAGCTATAAAAGAAAATAGCATTGCTGATCTATCACTTAATTCGAAGTCTGCACAATATGTCTTTGAATCCTTGAAACAACTTGAAGATACAGTCACTACTATTATTCCCTATTACAAATAAAGGAAAGGGCTTGGAGAGCTTCAGCAATTTCCCCTAAAGCCAGATAGCTCATAAATGCCAAAGGCAGAAGAATATGATTTTGAGTCACTCTGACTTCAAGTTCCAGGTACTAAACTGCAGTTATTATTGTTCCCAAGTCATATTAGAAAACTGACTCAAACAAAAGTGCTCATACTCTATGCCTCATGCTTTCTTTGGTTTCCGGAGCTGTTTTTTTTTTTTTTTACTTGAAGATTTTATTTTTGTGAAAACTATTCAAATAATAACAATAATTAATTGAATAATACTCATATCGTTCTGAACATCAGAAAATATTACATGCACTTTCCCTGAATTATTTAGTTTTAATCTCATAGTCATCTTCTAAGTAGACAGCACTATCACGATCATTTTCATCCTCAACACTATTATCACATCATAACTATGCTGATTATTTTTTTGACAAAAGGACCTAAGGTAGGGACATATGGGAAAAGGGAATTTCAGCTGAGTAAATACCTCCATCAGGCAGGTCAGTAAGACAAGCCTAAGGTCCATTATGCTTTTGTTGCTGCTGCTCTTATTATTATTGTAGTTTTGGAGACAGTTTCTCTCTTGTATCCTTATTATTCTGGCTCTCTGTAGACCAGGCTGGCCTCTAACTCATAGAGTTGCACCGGTGCCTGCCTCTCCCTCCTTCATTAAAAGCATGAGCCACCATACTTGGTTATATATTTTAGCTAAATTTAATTACTGATGGGGTAGGGAATGTTTTACTGTGGATGGAACCACTCCTGGGCTGGATGTCCTGGGTGCTATTGTTGTGCTCAGATTATGACCCCCAGAGTGAGACCTCCAGAGAGGCCCAGACTGTAATAAGCAAGGTTTAATGAGCATAATACAAACATGTTCGGAACCCCTCTCTCCAAACACCGGTTACAGCAAGGTAAAGAGAGGAGTTAAGAGTTCCATTGTGCGGTTAGCTTACTTTAAAGGCAAGGATCACAAGCAGACTTTCAGTGCAGTGGAAGTGTGGGGGGTGGGGAGTCTGGCATGGGTGCAAGGTCTTTGCTTCTTTCCATCCCTCTTTGTTAGCAAGCAAGGCCACCCCCCTTATTCTTAAGGGACCAGAAGAAATTTCCTAGCAGAATGTTTTAAAAGTAGAAACCCCAGGATAGTCTCATGCTCCCAGGAAGGATAGCGCCCCCCCCCTCCCGACTTGCCACTCTGGAGAATACAAAACATACAGTCAGGACTGGATCATCTGATGATAAGGATGGCCTCACTCAGGAATGGTTTGGCCTTGCTTGATAACAAAGAAGGATGGAAAGAATCAGAGACCTTGCACCCATGCCAGACCCCGCTCCCCACCGCCCAGAAGGGCTGCTTATGATTCTTGCCTTTAAAATAAGCTAACCCCACAAAGGAACTCTTAATTCCTCTCGCTGCAACCGGTGTTTGGAGATAGGGGTTACGAACATGTTTGTATTATGCTCATTAAACCTTGCTTATTACAGTCTGGGCCTCTCTGGGGGTCTCTATCCGGGGGGTCGTAATCTGGGCACAACACTATTAGAAAGAAGGCTGAAAAATCTATGAGGAACAATCCAGTAAACAACACTCTTCCTTGGTGTGAGATTATTCTACTAACATAACTACCTTTGACTAGAGTTCTTGCTCTCATTTGAGAGTTGTAAGACGAAATAAAGGCTTTCCCCCACAAGTTCCTCTTAGCAGTGGTGTCTTATCACAGAAGTAGAAATCTAACTAGGAAACCGTGTGACGATGTATTTAATGACTTGAAGACATTAAACATATAGGGATATACAGGAACCTGGAAATTAAAAATGCCAACTTTTATATTAATGACAACTTGCTATATTGTGGGTCTGATATATGAATAATTCACCAGAGTTAAAATAATAGGCTAAACATATATGAAATGATATTGTGCTCTCTTTGGTTTAGCACAAGATTTTTCTTGTTTTTTATTTTTTCCATTCAAAGATTTACACTTCCTCCCCTCCTCCCATTCCCCTCCTGATCCCCCATCCACCCTCTTCCCTCCCCCTCCCTCCTTAAGAGAGGGTAGGGAACCCTGCCCTGTAGGAAGTCCAAGGCCCTTCCCCCTACATCCAGGCCTAGGAAGCTTTCCACTCAAATAGACTAGGGTCCCAAAAAAACAGTACATGCAGTAGAAACAAGACCCAGTGCCTTTATCAATGGATTCTCAGTCAGCCCGCATTGAAGGCAACATTCAGAGAGTCCTGTTTGATTGCATGCTCATTCAGTACCGGTCCAGCTAGATTTGGTGAGCTCCCATTCGAGCAGGCACGCTGTCTCAGTGGGTGGACCAACCCCTCATGGTCCAGACTTCCTTGCTCATCTTCTTTCTCCTTATGCTCTTCAACTGGACCTTGGGAGCTCAGTTCATTCCTCTGATAAGGGTCTCTGTCTCTATCTGCATCCTTAGCCTAATAAAGATTTTATGGTGGTAATCAAGATAAATATCAGTGTGATAGTGGGACAAGGCCAGTTCAGGCACCCTCTGCTCTGCTGCCCAAGGACCTATCTGGGGACATCCCCGTGGACACCTGGGATCCCCTCTAGAGCCAAGTCTCTTGTCAACTCTAAAATAGCTTCCTTAGTGTAGATATCTTCTTCCCTGCTCCTATATCTGCCCTTCCTCCATCTCCACCCTCCCACTCCCCAAGCTCTCTTCAGTCTATCCTTTCTCCCTTCTCTCTCCCCCTCTCCCCTTTCCCCACCCCTACCCCCACCCCCATGCTCCCAACTTTTGCCCTGCAATCTTGTTCCGTTCCAATTTGAAGGATGATCTATATAGGCTTTTCTTTGGGTTGACCTTCTTATTTGGCTTCTCTAGGCTTGCGAACTATAGGCTTAATGTCTTTTGTTTATGGCTAGAGTCCACTAATGAGTGAGTACATACCATATTCATCTTTTTGGGTCTGGGTTACTTCACTCAGGATAGTGTTTTCTATTTCTATCCATTTGCATGCAAAATTCAAGATGTCATTGTTTTTTACCGCTGAGTAGTACTCTAATGTGTATATATTCCACACTTTCTTTATCCTGAATATCTACGCCCCTAATATGAAAGCACCCACATATGTAAAAGAAACATTACTAAAACTCAAAGCACATCAATCCCCACACACTAAT
>NW_004949162.1:2182155-2184345 GCF_000317375.1 Microtus ochrogaster
CCAAACTCATGGAAACTTAAACAGTCAACTACTGAACCACCTCTGGGTCAGGGAAGAAATAAAGAAAGAAATTAAAGTCTTTCTTGAATTCAACGAAAATAAAGACACCACATACCCAAACCTATGGAACACTATGAAAGCAGTGCTAAGAGGAAAGTTTATAGCACTAAGTGCCCACATTTAAAAAAAAAAACAGAGAAAGCTCACATTAGAGACTTAACAGCACAGCTGAAAGGTCTAGAAAAAAAAAGAAGCAGACTCACCCAGGAGGATTAGAAGACTAGAAATAATCAAACTGAGAGCTGAAATGAACAAAATAGAAACACAGAAAACAATCTAAAGAATCAATGAAACAAAGAGCTGGTTCTTTGAGAAAGTCAACAAGATTGACAAACCTTTATCCAATCTAATCAAAAGGCAGAGGGAGATCATGCAAATTAGCAAAATCAGAAATGAAAAAGGGGACATAACAACAGACACTGAGGAAATTCAGAGAATCTTTAGGTCTTACTACAAAAGCTTATATGCCACAAAGTTGAAAAATGTAAAAGAAATGGACTTGTTTTTAGATAAGTACCATTTACTAAAATTAAATCAGGACCCGGTGAAAAAATTAAATAGACCTATAAGTCGTGAGGAAATAGAAACTGTCATAAAAAAAAAGCCTCCCAACCAAAAAAAGCCCAGGACTAGATGGTTTTAATGCAGAGTTTTACCAGAAATTCCAAGAAGAGCTGATACCTATACTCCTTAAGGTGTTTCACATAATAAAAACAGAAGACTCATTGCCAAACTTTTTTTATGAAGCTACAGTTACCCTGATACCAAAACCACACAAAAACTCAACCAAGATAGAAAATTACAGACCAATCTCACTCGTGAACATCGATGCAAAAAATCTCAATAATATGCTGGCAAACAGAATCTAAGAACACATCAAAAAAATAATCCATTACAATCAAGTTGATTTCATCCCAGAGATGCAGGGCTGGTTCAATATACAAAAATCTAATCTTATAAATAAACTGAAGGATTTTTCACTATTAGCTATGGTGAATTATGTTATTCATATTAGATTCCCCATGCATCACAAAGGCCATATTGGCATATTGTCAATGATCAAAATATAGGATTTGAAAAAAGAGTAATAGTTAACACTGTAATTTATGATCAAATGGTAGTTTAAAAAGAGCATAAACATTATATAACCATTTGAATTTCTAACAAAGAAAATGTTGGGCTCAACTGAAGAAAACTAAAACATTTTATCTTTCTCTTGCCCATATATCTCTCAGAGGCAGAACTGTAGATTTAGGAGAAAGCCCCACAGTTCTCATTATCTTCCCATAGAATGGGAGGAAACCTGACTCTAACCTTAATCTTTTTTTCCTCCAACTTGTCTTCATCCTTGTTCTTGTTCTCCTTGTCATCTTCATCCTTTTTGAAGTCATTGTCATCCACCTCTTCCTCCTTGAAAGGGTCTCTCTCTATTTCTCACTCTATTGCTAAAGCTAGGCTGAAACTATTATGTACATATGATTGGTCTCAAACTTATAATTATTCTATTGGCTAAGCCTCCTTAGTACAAAGATTGCAGACTTGTAATGCCACATTTGTCTCAGATTTCAAGGTGATATATGTATATAATTTCAATGTATATAAATTCAATGATGAACTAGAAGCAAATATGCTACTTTAGAATTTGTTTCTTGTGTTCATCACACATATTTTCCTTTCTAAGTGAAGTTTACATAGATGTTTTTCAGAATTCCATTGATATTTATCTTTAGTGTTTATAATATAAAATTATAGGGATATTTTATGAGAAAATATCTGCTGGCACAGATAGATATTCATTTTGACCTCCCTACCATTCCATTAATTGACATTCTTAATTTTATTTTAAAAAATATTTTATTACTTTATGTGTATGAGTATGCACACCATGTATGTCCCTGGTGTCTGGAAGTCAGAAGAGGTTATTACATACCCTGTTACTGGAGCTATTACATGGTTATTAACCACAAGGTGGGTGCTGGAATAGACACTGGGTCCTCTGTGAGAGCAACAAATATTCTTAACCGCTGAATCAACTTTCCTTCCTGACATACATAGTTCTGTTGTTTCAAGTATCAAATATACATTTAGAAATTCAATGGAGTATGGTTTTTTATACTTGTCTCTATTTTA
>NW_004949162.1:2185811-2186821 GCF_000317375.1 Microtus ochrogaster
ATAAACATCTAAAGAAGGAGAATTGTTCTTTTTAATGCGAACAGCTGAAGAGACTCAGGTCTCTCTAAGGAAGTGGAGACTGAGCACACGTGGGGTGAGGGTCATTGAGGAGAAGAAAGGGGACTTTGGGAATAGATGGGTCAGTTCATCTGCAGGACAATTCCAATGTTGTTAGAAAGTGGTGGCAACCAGAGGGTTTGATATATGATCTTACCAGAAGCTTCCACAGATGTCATCAGTCAAGTCAATGGTAGGCTATTGGAGCATCTCAGACCATCTGAGGCTTGTAGATAGTTAACGCTTCACATCCCATTCCATTCTAACCACCCGACTCTGTGCCCTCTTTGAACGCTCATCAAGTCCAAATTTTGCTCTTAGATATATTTGTATTTTATGTGTATGAGTGTTTTGTCTGAGTCTGTGTCTGTGCACCATGTCCCTGCATTGTGTCTGAGGAGGCCAGAAGAAGAAGGTTAAATGCCCTGAAACTGAAGTTCCTAGAGTTGTGAGTTATCATTCATGTAGTGACCCAAATCCTTTGTAAGAGCAGCAAGTGTTCTTAATCACTGAGCCATCTCTCCTCTCCCCAAAGTGTCTTACTAGAACATTTCTTCTTTAGTCATTGCTTTTAACCTTTAAACTTTACAGAAAATATTTGTGTGTGTGCTTGTGTGTGTGTGTGTGCTTGTGTGTTTGTGTGTGTTACAGAGATCAAATGATAACTTGAAGTAGGGGTTGTTTTTCTCCTTCTACTGTTTGTGTGAGTTCTAGGGATTGAACACAGATAATCAGGCTTCACAACCATCACTTTTACCTGGAGAGCCATTTCATTGACCCCTCTTAATTTATTTACTTTTTGTCCTCCTCTTCCTTTCTCTTTTCCTCATGCATTGATTGTCTATTGTGCTATTGTTTTGCTCAGATTATGACCCCCAGAGTGAGACCTCCAGAGAGGCCCAGACTGTAATAAGCAAGGTTTAATGAGCATAATACAAACATGTTCGGAACCC
>NW_004949162.1:2187212-2187829 GCF_000317375.1 Microtus ochrogaster
TTCAGAGAGTCTGGTTTGATCACATACACCTTCAGTCCCAAAGCAAAGGACTGATCAAAAAAAGCACTTTCCTTCTATCCATCCTTCTTTGTTAGCGAGCAAGGCCACCCCCTTTATTCTTAAGGGGGGAGAAGAAATTTCCTAACAGAATGTTTTAAAATTAGAAACACCAGGCCAGTTTCATGCTCCCAGGAATGATAGCGCCCACCCCCTCCCCCCCACTCGGGAGAATACAATGCATACAGTCAGGACTGGACCATCTGGTGATAAGGATGGCCTGACTCAGGAATGGCTTGGCTTTGCTTGATAACAAAGAAGGATGGAAAGAATCAGAGACCTTGCACCCATGCCAGACCCCGCTCCCCACCGCCCAGAAAGGCTGCTTGTGATTCTTGCCTTTAAAACAAGCTAACCCCACAAAGGAACTATTAAGTCCCCTCGCTGTAATGGAGTGCTGGGAGACAGGGGTTCTGAACATGTTTGTTTTATGCTCAATAAACCTTGCTTATTACAGTCTGGGCCTCTCTGGGGGTCTCACTCTGGAGGTCGTAATCTGGGCACAACAATATTAGAAAGTAGGCTGAAAAATCTATGAGGAACAGTCCAGTAAACAACAC
>NW_004949162.1:2192186-2193040 GCF_000317375.1 Microtus ochrogaster
TGGCTATCGTGAAAGGTGATGCTTCTCTTATTTCCTTCTCTGCTTCCATATTCTTTGTGTATAGGAAGGTGACTGATTTTTTGGAGTTGATCTTGTATCCTGCCACATTACGAAAGGTGTTTATCAGCTGTAAAAGTTTTCTTGGTGGAGTTTTTGGGTCACCTATGTACACTATCACATCATCTGCAAATAATGAAAGTTTAACCTCTTCCTTTCCAATTCGACTCCCCTTGATCCCCTTATGTTGTCTTATTGATATTGCTAAAACTTCAAGCACTATATTGAAGAGGTATGGAGAGAGTGGACAGCATTGTCATGTTCCTGAGTTTAGTGGGATTGCTTTGAGTTTCTCTCCATTTAGTTTGATGTTAGCTGTCGGTTTGCTGTAAATAGCTTTTATTATATGTAGGTTTACCCATGTATCCCTAATCTCTCCAAGACTTTTATCATAAAGGGATGTTGAATTTTGTCAAATGCTTTTTCAGCATCTAATGAAATGATCATACGGTTTTTTTTCTTTTGGTTTATTTATATGATGGATTACATTGATAGATTTTCATATGTTGAACCAGCCCTGCATCTTTGGGATGAAGCCAACTTGATCATAATAGATAATTTTTCTAATGTGTTCTTGGATTCGGTTTGCCAGTATTTTGCTGAGGATTTTTGTGTCAATATTCATGAGTGAGATTGGCCTGTAATTCTCTTTCTTGGTTGAGTCTTTGTGTAGTTTTGGTATCAGAGTAAATGTAGCTTCATAAAAGGAATTTGGCAATGACTCTTCTATTTCTATATTGTGAAATACATTAAGGAGTATAGGTATTAGGTCTTCTTGGAAGTTCTGGTAGAATTCC
>NW_004949162.1:2196697-2210454 GCF_000317375.1 Microtus ochrogaster
ATTCTGTAGCTCAGTATGACCTGGAACTTACTATATACCCCAGGCTGATCTTGAATTCAGGGCAGTCCTTCTGCCTCTGCCTCTTGAGTGTCATGCTCTGTGATATATGGTCTTCAGTGACAACATCTGTGAGTGTGAAACCACTATAAGTCATTCACTGAGCAAATGTGAACACTTGGCATGTTCTGGGCCCTGGGGTGCACTGTGGCATGGTGAACCACTCCAGGCTCTATAGGAAACAGTTGCAAGCCCATCTTTCTTCCAGAGAAGCTGCCATGACCACCATTAAATCAAAGAAGTGTTTCCACACTCACCTTTATGATGAAAGGGAGAACAAATTTAAATGTGTGCGAGAGACTGAGGACTAAAGATGCTAGACTTCAGAGGAGACAAATGATTTACAGTTCTCACTAGTTCTCCAGCTGAAGGCGATCCAGAGGGCTGCAGATGACGTCTGTGCAGGTACACATGGGCATGACTAGAAATGCAGCTATACACTCTTCCATGACAGATTACACATGAACACAGCATGTGTTTGTATGTAAACAGACATATGTACATTCGCATGCTCTAGAGTTCACTAGCATCAGCTCAGACCTTAACTAAGTTATCTCTACCACCCGACTCTGAGTTGTCTTTCATCCTTCAACACTATAAAGATTCAAAGCTGAATTGCACTAAAAAGAGCACAGCACTTAAATTATGTCAGTGGGAATCTCAACAGGGGCCAGATGGTACACAACAGAGATGGCCAAAAGGGTTCAAAAAACACTGTTTACAGGTGAGGGGAAACAGATAAAAAATGACAGGGCTCCTGAACACTCCACAGTAAGAAGCGATTACTATTCCTAGGCAGAGGCAAGGAGAGGGAAGCAGTGTAGGAGTTGGCAAATTCCCAGACAGAGGAGAGGTCCACACATTGGAAACTGTAGTCTTAAGATACCAGAGTTCCTTATGCTTATGGTGGTACTATTGGAAAGCTCCGGAATTGGTATAGATGTTCACCTAGATAAATGGATGAAGAAAATATAGTGTACATATATGAAGGTTCAACCACAAAGAAGAATGGGAGACATTTGGAAGAGAAATTTAGCATCACAGGGTGTGTGTGTGTGTGTGTGTGTGTGTGTGTGTGTGTGTGCTATCATGTCTGTGCATTGAGATAGGATCTGTCTATGTAGCCCTGGTTGTCCCGGAACTCTCTCTGTATTACAGGCTAGCATAAACCTCAAGAGATCCACTTGTCCCAGCCTCAAGGAGTGCTAAAATTAAAGGCACTCACCATCTTGCCTGGCATAGATTCTTCCCCTTCCTTTATCCCTGTTCTTCTGATGTCATAAACAGAACTGAACTTACCACATATATTCTACAACTTTATGCAAATATAAATGAAGTTTTAAGTCTTATCTGACCTCAACCGTAGTATTTACTTTGCCTGTGAGTTTCAGCATAATTTCCGGTCTCTGAATATAAAATATATTTTCATAACAATGCATTGCCACAGTAGCCTTTGTTTTGAGGGGGAGTACTATAATTTGAATGACAATTTAAGATTTCAGAATAGTCATCTTGATTCTTGTCTGCTTATTTGTGTGCCACCCAGATAGACTATTTGATTCTTAGCGACATTTATAGGGCTATTTAGTTCTTAAGCATGACATTGTGATTCAGATTAGTCTCACATAAGTCTTACTCAGATTTTTGTGGCTCTTCATACTTGCCTTATAACCCCTTTTTCCTTTTACCCTTTCTGTAATTCTGTTATGTCTCTCCTAGTGAGAAGAGGCAGAAGTACCACTGGGAAAGAATCAAAGTTTGCTTTTTCTGCTCAGCTTCTGCTAACACCATACCACAACGAAAATGATCAATGTGAACGATGAATATCTACAGTCCCCTTCCATTCTCATGATAGTGTGTGGACAGTGTATGAACTGACGACATGACTGCGCCATGGTATAGATAAAGAGAAGGTTGTTATTGAAGATATGAGGAAGAAAATAGCCAGAGGCTTCTCTTGGTGACCGGAAAAGAGAAAGTAGTAGATTGAACATGAATTGGACTTGACCAGGAGATAAACAAGAGCAGATGAGGAGGGGTAAGGAAGACAGAGGTCCAAGTGAGGATCAAGAGAGTGCATAGCCAAAATAGCAGGATTACAAAAAAAAAAATGAAGAGCTGCAGGGAAAGAAACATGAGCTGGAGATGTTTACAAGGATGGGGAGGTGAGAAAAGTTAAGAGGAGCCTGTATGGACTCTGAAATGTGGAACAGTTACTTATGATACTGAAGGAGCCTGGGCCAGCATGTTCTTTGGTATGCTAAATAACCACTATAGGTAGCCATTTCTTCTTTTTGCCTGTGATAAGTGAAATCGTTCCCTTTGATAGGTTCCTAAGGAACACTGACTTGTTTAACTATCAAAATTGGGGAAATAGTTTTCTTTGTACTTGACAGACAGAAGAGTGAAAAATACTGTTTCTCTTACTGGAATTCAGAAGAAGAGAGATGGTTATTATAATTATTCTTTCTGACTTTTTCATTTTCTGTTCTGGTACTTAAGCTAAGAAGAACACTGTTTCATTGCAGATCTTTGTTTATATCTGTTGGCTTTCTGTGTTGTAAGTTGTTCCTTTCAGTTTCCTATCTTAGATTAAAGGAAGACAAGACAAAAACTAAATTCTTAGGAACTTTTATTCATATGTTTTGCAAACCCCTAGGTCTAACTAACACACTTCATTCTTTGTGTTATGTGTAGAGGTTTATAGTTCTACTTACAGGGAGTAACAAAGAAAACATGTTTACCTATACTAATATTAAAGCCCACACAAGCTTTAAAAACAAATTTATATATAATTTGTAATGGTGTTTTCTCATGTATGCAGAGGCAAAAGCTTTTCATTCATGGTCAAGTTAGAAGATTATTCTTCTATCTTGCCATTTATTTTTAATACCTTTTATAAGAAAACTAATTCATAATTAAATTCCCAAATGTGCTTCATAGTTTTGTTTTGTTGTGTCTAATTATATAAATTCACTTTAATAGACTTAACTTTGTTCTCCTCCAGTAGAAATGATGAATAGGTAAGAAGTAGCAATTACAGTGTGTTCTGCTTGGGCTCTTGAGTATCAATGGTTTAAAGGCTGGAATAATAGTTTATGGGTCTTATAATACAAGTCATGAGGTTTAGAGAATTGTGGAATCAGAATGTAGAGACCAGCAATATATGACTAGAGGTGTTCAGTTTAGAATTTACCTGTGGATTTGTACTTTGCAGCTAGTGTTATCAGTCCATAGGCACAGCTAACAATAGCACCAGTCAGTAACAGTGGATGTCATAGCTCGAACAGCATTGAGTGTTACCCTGCTTGGAGCTTACAGTAGCTAGTTTTATAGACCTTGGTCTTTGGGTGCCTAAGACCTTAGGGATTAGTTCTCTAGAATTCTTCCAGTGCCCTTGGCTGCATTCCTTCATCTTTAGGTTTTCATCATTCTTTCTAATTACTCACTATCCTTCATTGTCACCTCCACCTCCTCTGCCCTGTCTCTGTCTCCCTGGTCACTCTTTAACTTTTCTGCTGCCTTTTCACTACTACTGCTGCTTCTTGATACTGCTACTACTATCTCCTTTTACATGCGTGTGTAACCTCTTTAGATTGTTCCCACTATAAAACTGATCATAGCCAACAAAGAACCATTCAAAAGAGGGCCTTTTTGTTGAATGTAATGTTGTAATACTGTGGAACAAAGGTAGATTATGTCTTTTGGCTGATTAAACATAGTGAATGAAACAGCCTGATTCTAATAGTATCATCAGGATGGGGGTATGCCAAGGGTGTTTGCAACTATCATGGCCCAATTATTCATGATAACGAAGAGCAGGGTTTGTACCTATGATATTTCGCTGTGGGAAGGGAAAATATTGCCCTTAGATTTAAATAAAAATATCTGTAGAGCCATTTACACTTCACTGAAGTTTATTTTCCTTCACATGCTGCTTTTCAAGACTGGTGCAAGTTGTCTGTGGTGGTTCTGGTTGGAATATGTCTTAAACTATGTTGTAGTGTATTTATTTTGTTTGCTCTTAAGATTATAATCATATAATTTCCCCCTTCCCTTTCCTCCCTCGAAACTGTCCTTTCTTTCTTTTAAAGTCATGGGCTCTCTTTTCATTCATTTTTGTTATATATATATGACTATATATGTCGTATGAACTGAGCAGATTGAATATATAAAATATATATATATTCAATCTGCTCAGTTCATAAGATGTTACTTTTGTGTATGCTTTCAGGGATGATCATTTGTTGATGGATAGCCAATTGTGCTCTTCCCACAATTATTCCCAGACAGAGAAAGCTGTTACTTCTACTTACAGCATTCCCTAGTGGTCTGTACTTCTCAGTAAAGGTTTGAACCCTCATGTCTAAGCACTTTGAAATGAGCATAAAAGGCATCAAGAAAGTATTTACAGTAAAGATTTTAATGCTTAACACCAGAATAATTCGAAAAGTATTTAACAATAGTTGACAAATTTTGTAGTGATCTGTGGATTGTTGAGTTTCTCTCCTTGGTATCAGTACAACCTCAAAGGCTATGCCAAAATAACAATAGAGATTATACTGAATATATGTAGTGTAAGATACAAGTTTACATCATTTTGAAAATTACTGAATCTGAAATTCATACAGGTAGCTTTCATGAAAAACTGGCTGTAATTCTCAAACAAAAACTGCTTCAGTAAACATGCAAAATAAATTCTTCTCCACATAAGCCCTACTTCTGATTCAAGTAACTCTCAAATGACTCCATTCAGACCCTTTTTGATTATCCTGGAAATAATAATTCACCTTTTTAAAAAAAATTAACTGAACACAGATTTAAAGCACATATGAAAAATACCAGTAAAACAAAATTTGGTTAGTATTGAATAGCTTAGACTTTAGCATACACTAGTTGAGACCTCAAATTTCAATACAGCAAGTAATTAACTGCATTGTTTCTTGTTGACAATGAAAAATCTAAAGAAAAAATTGTATCAGAGCACATAAAGTGTTTAAAGTTTTATTATAAAATTGTGCTATTTAAGCATTGTGAGTATATGTAATTAGGCATGAATTGAATAAAATTCTTAAAAGCAGAACTCAGGTAAAGTCCCCCTGCTTGATAAGTGGCCATACCAGCCATCAGAATTGCCAGTAGTCCCCCAGCCAGAGGTTATTCCTCACTCTTTCAGTGCTGTCTCACAATATCCCCCAAATTCCCACTTCCTTGTTGTGCCATCTCAGCCCACAACTTAAGAAGAGACTACCTGCTCAACCAGAGATTACTCTGGGTACCAGAACTCAAAGTAGGCAACCTGCCTTTAGACCACCCCGCAATCTCTCAGTGCCCCTCCAACTTATCCTATAATCACCACCCCTCCTTGTCCTGCCTGTCCTAGCCCCAAATTCAGGTGAAGATCTCCTATCTTCTGCTTGACCAAAGACTACACAGACAGTCAGAAGTCCAGCCCCCAATTCAAACGGAGTTCCCCTGTACAACTACTGGTCATACCAGAAAAAAAAAAAACAAGCGAGAAAATAGAAAGTTAGGAACTAAACACCCATATAACAAAGACAAACTCAGAATTTAGCACCTAGACCAATAGTCACCACAAACCAAGAAGCCTAGATGCCTGCTAGCATCCACATGATGATCAACAACTATCTATAACTCCAAGATCTGACACTCTCACACAGATATACATACATACAGGCAAAACACCAATGCACACAAAATAAATAAATTATTTTATAAAAAAGAAGAAGAACATAAATAATACCCAATGCAATATGTCACCACAGAGCCCAGCTATCCTGCTATAGCAAGTTTTGAATATTGCAACACAGCTGAAGCACAGGAAAAAACATCCTAAACCCAACTTAATGAATATAAAAGAAGTTCTTAAAGGCAAAATGAATAAATCCCTAAAAGAAAATAAGGAAAAGGCAAACCAAAAAAAATGAAGGAAATGAATAAATCCATTAAAGAAAGCAAGAGAGAGAAAGAGAGAGGGGGAGGAGAGAGAGAGAGAGAGAGAGAGAGAGAGAGAGAGAGAGAGAGAGAGAATTGAAGGAGATGAATATAATTTTTAGGAAGCCTATAACCATCATCAAGTTAAATGAGAGTCATTCAAAACAATCCCACTAAAATCAAGAACAAGACAAAGCTGTTCACTCTCTCTTCAATATGGTACTTGACGTTTTGGTTAGAACAACAATAAAACTGAAGGACATCGAGGAGTGCAACTTAGAAAACAGGAAGTAAAAGTCCCATTATTTGCAGATGATATGAATGTATACATATGTGACCCTAAAATCCCACCATGGAATTCCTATAGCTAATAAACCACTTTAGTGAAGAGGCTGGATACAATATTACCTCAAAACAATCAGTAGCCCTCCTATATACAAATGACAAAAGGACCAAGAAATAAATCAGAGAAACAACAGTATTCACAGTAGTCACAAATAACATAAAATATCATTAGGGTAACTCTAACTAAGATAAGGAAAGCCTTGAATTAAAAAAAAAAACTTCAAGGATTTGAAGAAATTAAAGAGTTTATCAGAAGATATAAATATCTCTCATGCTCGTGAATCATTAGATTAACAAATCAAAAATGGCCAGTCTGTAAAAAGCAATCTACAGATTCAATGCAGTCCTCATCCAAATTCCAGCACAATTCTTTACAGACCCTGAAATGACAATACTCAGTTTTATATTGAGAAACAAAAAACTCAGGTTAGGTAAAACACTCCTGAACAGTATTAGAATTTCTAGAGGGATTACCATCTCTGAATTCAAGCTCTACCACAAAGCTATAGTAATAAAAACCATAAAAAGAGAAACATTGATCAATAGCATCATAGTTAAGAATCACACATAAATCCAAACAGATATGAACCTCTGATTTTTGATTTAAAAAAGCAGCTAGAAATGCACAATAGGAGAAAGAAAGCATCTTCAGCAAATAGTGCTGGTGTAACTGAATGTTAGCATGTAGAAGAAAGCAAATAGATTCATATTTATCATCTTGCACAAAACTCAAGTCCAAGTAAATCAAAGACCTAAACATAAATCCAGACATTGTGAACCTGATAGGCAATAAAGTGGGGAATAACTTTGAATGCACTGAAACAGGAAACAAGTTCCTGAATAGGTTAGTCATTAAGGTCAGCAATTACTAAATGGGATCTCAGATACCTGAAAACTTTCTGGAAGCCAAAGGACATTATCATTAGGAGGAAAATGTCAGCCTATCAAATGGACAAATATTTTCACTAAGTCTACATCTAATGGATATAAAGAACTTAATAAACTAGACATCAAACCAAACAATCCATTTAAAATGGGGTACACATCTAAACTGAGAATTCTCAATAGGAAAATATCAAAGAGCTGAGAAATACTTAAGGAAATGTTCAAAATCCTTAGCCACTAGGAAAATGCAAAGCAAAAATTAGTTTGCGATTCCATCTTACATCTGTCAGAAAGCCTAATATCAATAACACAAGTGATAGCTCATGCAGGGGAGGATGTGGAGCAAAGGAGTATTCCTTTCTTGCAGGTAGGTGTGCAAATTTGTACAGCCACTACGGAAATCAACAAGTTGGTTCCTCAGAAAGATGGCAATCAATACCTCAATACCCAGCTATACATTATTATACATATAGCCAAATGATGATACATTCTATCATAGAAACACTTACTCAACTATGCTCATTGTGCATTTGTTTATAACAGCAAGAACCTGGAAACAACCTAGGTGTGCCTCAACCAAATAATGAATAAAGAAAGTGTGGTACATGTACACAATGGAGTACTCCTCAGCTGTTAAAAATGGTATCATGAAATTTGTAAGCAAGTAGATGGACCTAGAGAAAATTATCCTGAGTGAGGTAATCTAGACTTAGAAATACAAATAATGTCTATCTTTACTTATAAGTGAATATTAGCCTTAAATAAATAATAACCAACCTACAATCCATACACCCAGAGAGCTTAGGTAAAGAGGAGGTTTTTTTTAAATGTCTTCCCGGAAAGCAGAAATGAATAGATACTGTATGTTGACTGGGGGCATTTGGGATGGGAATAGAAGGGATCATGTGATTGGAGAGGGATATCCAGAAAGAGTATTGGGAGAGACATTGGAATAGGTAGATATTTTGGAGGTCTTGTGGAAACCTAGTGAAGTAGAAACTCCTTGGAATCTACAAGGATGATAGATATATTCAGTATAGTCTCTATTGTTATTTTGGCATAGTCTTTGAGGTTGTACTGATACCAAGGAGAGAAACTCAACAATCCATAGATCACTACAAAATTTGTCAACTATTGTTAAATACTTTTCGAATTATTCTGGTGTTAAGCATTAAGTCTTTACTGTAAATACTTTCTTGATGCCCTTTATGGCCGTTTGAAAGTGTTTAGATATGAGGGTTCAAACCCAAGGAATTCTGAAAGCAGAAGAAACAGTTTCCTCTGTCTGGGAATATTTATGGGAAGAGCACAACAATTGGCAATCCACCACCAAATGATCATTCCTAAAAGCATACACACAAGTATCATCTTATGAACTGAGCAGACTGAATATATATGTCTAAGAATATATATGTAGGTATGTAACAAAACTAAATGAAAAGAGAGCCCATGACTTTGAAAGAAATCAAGGAGGGTTTCAAGAGGGGAAAGGGAGGGGGAAATTATATGATTATAATCTTAAGAGCAAACAAAATAAATACACTACAACATAGTTTAAGACATGTTCTAACCAGGACCACTACAGACAACTTACACAAGTCTTAAAAAGCAGCATGTGAAGGAAAATAAGCTTCAGTGAAGTGTAAATGGCTCTACAGATATTTTTATTTAAATCTAAGGGCAATATTTTCCCTTCCCACAGTGAAATATCATAGGTACAAACCCTGCTCTTCGTTATCATGAATAATTGGGCCATGATAGTTGCAAACACCCTTGGCATACCCCCATCCTGATGATACTATTAGAATCAGGCTGTTTCATTCACTATGTTTAATCAGCCAAAAGACATAATCTACCTTTGTTCCACAGTATTACAACATTACATTCAACAAAAAGGCCCTCTTTTGAATGGTTCTTTGTTGGCTATGATCAGTTTTATAGTGGGAACAATCTAAAGAGGTTACACACGCATGTAAAAGGAGATAGTAGTAGCAGTATCAAGAAGCAGCAGTAGTAGTGAAAAGGCAGCAGAAAAGTTAAAGAGTGACCAGGGAGACAGAGACAGGGCAGAGGAGGTGGAGGTGACAATAAAGGATAGTGAGTAATTAGAAAGAATGATGAAAACCTAAAGATGAAGGAATGCAGCCAAGGGCACTGGAAGAATTCTAGAGAACTAATCCCTAAGGTCTGAGGCACCCAAAGACCAAGGTCTATAAAACTAGCTACTGTAAGCTCCAAGCAGGGTAACACTCAATGCTGTTCGAGCTATGACATCCACTGTTACTGACTGGTGCTATTGTTAGCTGTGCCTATGGACTGATAACACTAGCTGCAAAGTACAAATCCACAGGTAAATTCTAAACTGAACACCTCTAGTCATATATTGCTGGTCTCTACATTCTGATTCCACAATTCTCTAAACCTCATGACTTGTATTATAAGACCCATAAACTATTATTCCAGCCTTTAAACCATTGATACTCAAGAGCCCAAGCAGAACACACTGTAATTGCTACTTCTTACCTATTCATCATTTCTACTGGAGGAGAACAAAGTTAAGTCTATTAAAGTGAATTTATATAATTAGACACAACAAAACAAAACTATGAAGCACATTTGGGAATTTAATTATGAATTAGTTTTCTTATAAAAAGGTATTAAAAATAAATGGCAAGATAGAAGAATAATCTTCTAACTTGACCATGAATGAAAAGCTTTTGCCTCTGCATACATGAGAAAACACCATTACAATTTATATATACATTTGTTTTTAAAGCTTGTGTGGGCTTTAATTTTAGAATAGGTAAACATGTTTCTTTGTTACTCCCTGTAAGTAGAACTATAATCCTCTATACATAACACAAAGAATGGGGTGTGTTAGTTAGAGACACAGGAGTTTGAATAACGGTATGAATTTGAGTTCCCAATATTTTAGTTTTTGTCTTGTCTTCCTTGAATCTAAGATAGGAAACTGAAAGGAACAACTTACAACACAGAAAGCCAACAGATATAAACAAAGATCTGCAATGAAACAGTGTTCTTCTTAGCTTAAGTACCAGAACAGAAAATGAAAAAGTCAGAAAGAATAATTATAATAACCATCTCTCTTCTTCTGAATTCCAGTAAGAGAAACAGTATTTTTCACTCTTCTGTCTGTCAAGTACAAAGAAAACTATTTCCCCAATTTTGATAGTTAAGCAAGTCTGTGTTCTTGAGGAACCTATCAAAGGAGCCATTTCTCTTATCACAGGCAAAAGAAAGGAATAGCTACCTGTAGTGGTTATTTAGCATACCAAAGAGCATGCTGGCCCAGGCTCCTTCAGTATCATAAGTAACTATTTCACATTTCAGTGTCCATACTGGTACCCAGGCTCCTCTTAACTTTTCTCACCTCCCCATCCTTGTAAACATCTCCAGCTCATATTTCTTTCCCTGCAGCTCTTCATTTTCCTTATAATTCTGCCACTTTGGCTATGCACTCTCTTGATCCTGACTTTGTCCTGTCTTCTTTACACCTCATCCTCTGCTCTTGTTTATCTCCTGGCCATGTCCAATTGGCTGATCATGTTCAATCTATTACTTTCTCTCTCTTTTCTGGTCACCGAGAGAAGCCTCTGGCTGTTTTCTTCCTCATATCTTCAATAACAACCTTCTCTTTATCTATACCATGGCGCAGTCATGTCGTCAGTTCATACACTGTCCACACACTATCATGAGAATGGAAGGGGACTGTAGATATTCATCGTTCACATTGATCATTTTCGTTGTGGTATGGTGTTAGCAGAAGCTGAGCAGAAAAAGCAAAATTTGATGCTTTCCCAGTGGTACTTCTGCCTCTTCTCACTAGGAGAGACATAACAGAATTACAGAAAGGGTAAAAGGAAAAAGGGGTTATAAGGCAAGTATGAAGAGCCACAAAAATCTGAGTAAGACTTATGTGAGACTAATCTGAATCACAATGTCATGCTTAAGAACTAAATAGCCCTATAAATGTCGCTAAGAATCAAATAGCCCATCTGGGTGGCACACAAATAAGCAGACAAGAATCAAGATGACTATTCTGAAATCTTAAATTGTCATTCAAATTATAGTACTCCCCCTCAAAACAAAGGCTACTGTGGCAATGCATTGTTATGAAAATATATTTTATATTCAGAGACCGGAAATTATGCTGAAACTCACAGGCAAAGTAAATACTACGGTTGAGGTCAGATAAGACTTAAAACTTCATTTATATTTGCATAAAGTTGTAGAATATATGTGGCAAGTTCAGTTCTGTTTATGACATCAGAAGAATAGGGATAAAGGAAGGGGAAGAATCTATGCCAGGCAAGATGGTGAGTGCCTTTAATTTTAGCACTCCTTAAGGCTGGGACAAGTGGATCTCTTGAGGTTTATGCTAGCCTGTAATACAGAGAGAGTTCCGGGACAACCAGGGCTACATAGACAGATCCTATCTCAATGCACAGACATGATAGCACACACACACACACACACACACACACACACACACACACCCTGTGATGCTAAATTTCTCTTCCAAATGTCTCCCATTCTTCTTTGTGGTTGAACCTTCATATATGTACACTATATTTTCTTCATCCATTTATCTAGGTGAACATCTATACCAATTCCGGAGCTTTCCAATAGTACCACCATAAGCATAAGGAACTCTGGTATCTTAAGACTACAGTTTGCAATGTGTGGACCTCTCCTCTGTCTGGGAACTTGCCAACTCCTACACTGCTTCCCTCTCCTTGCCTCTGCCTAGGAATAGTAATCGCTTCTTACTGTGGAGTGTTCAGGAGCCCTGTCATTTTTTATCTGTTTCCCCTCACCTGTAAACAGTGTTTTTTGAACCCTTTTGGCCATCTCTGTTGTGTACCATCTGGCCCCTGTTGAGATTCCCACTGACATAATTTAAGTGCTGTGCTCTTTTTAGTGCAATTCAGCTTTGAATCTTTATAGTGTTGAAGGATGAAAGACAACTCAGAGTCGGGTGGTAGAGATAACTTAGTTAAGGTCTGAGCTGATGCTAGTGAACTCTAGAGCATGCGAATGTACATATGTCTGTTTACATACAAACACATGCTGTGTTCATGTGTAATCTGTCATGGAAGAGTGTATAGCTGCATTTCTAGTCATGCCCATGTGTACCTCCACAGACGTCATCTGCAGCCCTCTGGATCGCCTTCAGCTGGAGAACTAGTGAGAACTGTAAATCATTTGTCTCCTCTGAAGTCTAGCATCTTTAGTCCTCAGTCTCTCGCACACATTTAAATTTGTTCTCCCTTTCATCATAAAGGTGAGTGTGGAAACACTTCTTTGATTTAATGATGGTCATGGCAGCTTCTCTGGAAGAAAGATGGGCTTGCAACTGTTTCCTATAGAGCCTGGAGTGGTTCACCACCCCACAGTGCACCCCAGGGCCCAGAACATGCCAAGTGTTCACGACATTTGCTCAGTGAATGACTTATAGTGGTTTCACACTCACAGATGTTGTCACTGAAGCCCATATATCACAGAACATGACACTCAAGAGGCAGAGGCAGAAGGACTGCCCTGAATTCAAGATCAGCCTGGGGTATATAGTAAGTTCCAGGTCATACTGAGCTACAGAATGAGCCCTATTTTAAAACAAACAAAACTGAATAAGTGACAGTATGTATGGGGGCAGAAGAAGGGAAGACAATCAATGCATGAGGAAAAGAGAAAGGAAGAGGAGGACAAAAAGTAAATAAATTAAGAGGGGTCAATGAAATGGCTCTCCAGGTAAAGGTGATTGTTGCGAAGCCTGATTATCTGTGTTCAATCCCTAGAACTCACACAAACAGTAGAAGGAGAAAACCAACTCCTACTTCAAGTTATCATTTGATCTCTGTAACACACACAAACACACAAGCACACACACACACAAGCACACACACAAATATTTTCTATAAAGTTTAAAGGTTAAAAGCAATGACTAAAGAAGAAATGTTCTAGTAAGACACTTTGGGGACAGGAGAGATGGCTTGGTGATTAAGAACACTTGCTGCTCTTACAAAGGACTTGGGTCACTACATGAATGATAACTCACAACTCTAGAAACTCCAGTTCCAGGGCATCTGACCTTTTTCTTCTTGCCTCCACAGACACCACTCAGGGATATGGTGCACAGACACAGACAAAACACTCATACCCACAAAATAAAAATATATCTTAGTGCAAAATTTGGACTTGATGAGCTTTCAAGAGAGGGGCACGAAGTTGGGTGGTGAGGATGAACTGGGATGTGAAGCATTAACTACCTACAAGCCTCAGATGGTCTGAGATGCTCCAGGATCTGATCCAGCACCTCCAGGTGTTGAGGACCATTGACTTGACTGATGACATCTGTGGAAGCTTCTGATAATATCATGTATCAAACCCTCTGGTTGCCACCACTTCCTAACAACATAGGAACTCTCCTGCATATAAACTGACTCCTCTGTCTCCAAAGTCCCCCTTATTGTCCTCTATGACCTTCACCCCAC
>NW_004949162.1:2241098-2246406 GCF_000317375.1 Microtus ochrogaster
TTCCTTATTTCTTCCTTAATCCAGGTATGGTTCAGTTTCCATGAGTTTGTAGGCTTTCTGGGGGTAGCATTGTTGTTGAATTCTAACTTTAATCCATGGTGATATGATAAGATACAGGTGGTTACTAATATTTTTTTGTAACTGTGGAAGTTTGCTTTGTTACCAAGTATGTGGTCAATTTTCAAAAAGGTTTTATGAGCTGCAGAGAAGAAGGTATATTCTTTCCTATTTGGGTGCAATATTCTATAGATGTCTGTTAAGTCCAATTGATTCATTACCTCCATTAATTCTCTTATTTCTCTGTTAGGTTTCTGTCTGATTGACCTGTCCATTGGTGAAAGAGGAATGTTGAAGTCTCCTACTATTAGTGTGTGCAGTTTGATGGCAGCCTTGAACTTTAGTAATGTTTCTTTTACGTATGTGGGTGCTTTTATATTAGGGGCATAGATAGATATTCAGGATTGAGACTTCATCCTGATGAATTGTTCCTGTTATGAGTATAAAATGTCCCTCTCCATCTTTTCTGATTGATTTAAGTTTGAAGTCAACTTTGTTAGAAATTAGTATGGCCACACCTGCTTTTTTCTTAGGTTCATTTGCTTGATAAGGCTTATCCCAGCCCTTTACTCTGAGTAGGTGCCTGTCTTTGTGGTTGAGGTGTGTTTGTTGTAAACAGCAGAATGTTGGATCCTGTTTTCTTATCCAGTCTCCTAGCCTGTGCCTTTTTATAGGTGAGTTGAGTCCATTGACATTAAGTGATATTAATAACCAGTGGTTATTAACTCTGGTCACTTTTTTAGTCGTAGATTTTGTGTGTTTCCCTTCTTTGAGTTGCACTGGTGAAGGGTCTCCATATGTCTGAGTTATTGTTATCATTGTTGGATTCCTTGGTTAGTGATTTTCCTTCTATTACTTTCTGTAAGGCTGGATTTGTGGCTATGTATTGTTTAAATTTGTTTTGATCCTGGAAAATTTTGTTTTCTCCATTTATAGTGAACAAAAGCTTGGCTGGGTATAGTAGTCTGGGCTTGCATCCATGTTCTCTTAGTTTCTAAAATACATCTATCCAGGACCTTCTGGATTTCATGGTTTCCATAGAGAAGTCAGGTGCAAGTCTGATAGGTTTACCTTTATAAGTAACTTGGCCTTTTTCCTTAGCAGCTCTTAATATTCTTTCTTTATTCAGTATGCTTTGTGTTTTGATTATTATATGGCGAGGGGATTTTTTTTTTTTATCTAGCCTATTTGTTGTTCTGTCTGCTTCTTGAACCTTCATAGGTACATCTTTCTTTAGGTTGGGACAGTTTTCTTCTATAATTTTATTAAATATATTTTTTGGACCGTTGAGCTGTACTTCTTCTCCTTCTTCTACTCCAATTATTCTTAGGTTTGGTCTTTTTATTTTCTCCCATATTTCCTGAATGTTTTGTGATGAGAGTTTGTTGGGCTTGCTGTTTTCTTTGATCAGTGCGTTTATTTTCTCTATGTTATCTTCAGAATCTGAGATTCTTTCTTCTATCTCTTGTATTCTGCTGGTTACGCTTGTTTCTGTAATCTCTACTCGTTTACCTAGATTTTCCATGTCCAGCCGGCCCTCTGTTTGTGTTTTCTTTTTTGCCTCCGTTTCAGTTTTCAATTTTTGATCTGTTTCCATTATCTGTTTGATTGGTTTTCCTTGGTTTCCTAGGGTATCATTCACTGATTTATTCAATTCTTCAAACTTTGTGTTATACTTCTCATCCATCTCTATAAGAGCATTTTTTACATGCTGTTTAAGGGCATTAATCACTTTCATAAAGTCAAATTTTTCTAATTCTTTTTTATTAAGGTGTTCCTGTCCTCCTGTTGTGAGGTCGCTGGGTTCTGGTTGTTTCATATTGTTTTTCAGATTGTTGGGTGAATTCTTGCATTGGCGCCTGCCCATCTCTTCCTCTGAATGCTTCCCTATGGATCTTCTTTTACAGTATCAAGTCTCCTTGCCTACTGATGTACCTTCCCAGTGATGGCTCTCCTGGTGCTAGAGTGATGTCTCTCCTTGTGCTGAGATCAGATCTCTGTGTTGGTTGGGCAGCTCCTAAACAAAGTGCCTATCTTGCTTGCTACAGGCAGGTTATTGAAACAAAGGAGCTCCCGCCCGCTTGGTTGCCCTTGGAATTTGGCTGCAGTGCCCCAAGGAAGGAGGGAAGGCAGAAGGGGGGGAGGGTTCTGAATGCAAGTAGGTGGGATAGGAAGAGAGAGGCAGTATCCTGAGGGTATAGGCCAAGCAGGAAGCCCAGGAAGTATAGGGAGGATGAGGAAAGTCTAGGTTCCCTGTCCCGGGCTACTGCCAAGGGTCCAAAACTCACCCCAATGATGGCTTTCCTGGTGCAGAGATCAGATCTCCATGTTGATTGGGCAGCTCGTAAACAAAGTGCCTCAAAGGTGTTTTTCTTATTTTTGCGAATGCATGTATTGGCATTTGCCTTTAAAGCTGACCCAGTCTTCTTGTAATTCATCACTCTTAAGCAATCACATGTCACCGTCTGATTAATTTCCCTATTTAAAGGAGAATTATAATTGGTTTCTTATTTATTTTTATTTATTTATTGTTTTGTTGAGCTATATATTTTTTCTGTGCTCCCTTTCCTTCCTTCTTAAGCAATATAATTGTTATTGCCAAAAATTAGCCTTATGTACAAGGTCACCTTAGGTCCATCAGCTCTCACATGTGATATTTAGAGTCACCCACACCACTACTGTTGCCTTTCAGCATGGTAGGCAACTCTCTGACATGCAATGACTATTAGCTTCTGCAGAAGAGTACACTCTAACTCCAAAGCCAACTTTAATTTTTAACTAGATTGGGACTATCAAAAGACCATTTACATTAAATTCCTGTAGAGAAAAGCAAAAATAAACTTTGGGAAGATTTATGAAATTTATCGTGTTACAAATATCGTATTCCAATAGGACAATTTACTTTTATTCTTGGGACATTTTTCTGGATTATTTGTCCTCTGTTCTCAGATATCTCATTTATCCAGGGGTCTTTAGATTTCTTAGCTGGATGTCCTTATTCTCCTGAAAAGACAAAAACAAAACCCTTCCCCAGCCCTAAGTTTTGGGAGGTTCACTTATGGCAAGTTACATCCAATCAAATAAAAAGCATTTGTTAGTTTTAAAGTTAGTTTAACATGAACAGCCATACTGTTTGATTAAATATTACCTCTTCTAATTAAGGGTTATCACTTCTTCAAATCTTATCTTTATCAATTTCTATGGTATCCATAGCTTTATCAAATTTTATGGTATCCAATGCAAATAACTTCCCTAATATAGCTCATGTCCTGGTTTCCATTCTGAGGTTAACATATCTTTATAGTACAACAGTTTATTTAATTCCACAATTTTTTTCTACTATTCAACGTCTCTCCGCAGTTGTTATTTCTTTTTCATTAACGTTTAGAAAATTCAATGTTAACAAAGCATTATGCAATCTGTTTCTGGTGGTCTTTATCATCCTTTTCTTAGGTCTAATAGGTCTTAATAATAAAAGCCCAGAGTCAGATATAGGAGAAAATGTTGAGAGCTCAGGGAGATGAAGGAACAAAACCACAGCCACTTTACCTCTCAAATTTCCATCCAAAAAGAGATTAAGTTTTTGTTTCTACCTGCCTTATCACTTCCTCTTTCTGCCCAGCCATATCACTTCCTGTCTATCTGTATAGACCTCCAGACCTCTATGGTTAGCTAGTGGCTAGCTTTACCCTCTGATCTTCCAGCAAGCTTTATTTGTACAAAGAAGTTATAACTACACATTTCTTGTCAATATAACTTTCATTTCTCATGCTTGTTAAAGAATTTATTATTACTGTGTTAAGAATGAAAAATACATGATTTACTATTACAATCTTAGTAGCACAGATATAATTCAGGGATTTTAACTACATTTATATCTACCATAATGTTTATAGAAAATTGTATTTTATGAATTGATCACTTTTTGAAATTGAAAATAGAGAGAGTAGTCAGAGTCAAGACAAGACAGATGCCATGTACCTGCTGAAGGAGGACATGCCAGAACCCTACTGGTAGACTACAGCCTTGTGATGATACACAAATTAATTGAAACGGGTTAATTTAAGATGTAAGAGTTAGTTAATAAGAATCTTGAGCTAATAGTCCAAGAAATGTTGTAATTAATATAGTTGCTATGTAATTATTCAGATCTGGGCAGCCGGGAACGAATGAGCAGTCCCTGCCTACATCTATGTAGGCACAGCTCAACTTCTCCATGTTCACTGAGGAGTATGGATGTTGTCCTCCACAATGAGGACACACTATCTGTTTTCAGAGAGCAACCATTTCCCTTAGTATCAGCTTGGGTTGTTTTGGTATCTCCATGGGACGCCCTGACCAACACATCATTTCTATGCAACTCAGTATCTCCACTGAAGCCCGGTCACAAGATGCCCAGTTGAAGTTCCCATATTACCTATTAATAGGAGTTCTCATTAGGATCGCAGTCATAGGTCATAGGGAAGAGCCTGAAGCTGGATTACTACCTCAAACCAATTAAAAATTTAACAAAATTAAATCAAAGATTTACATGTAGAGCTTTTACTTTTATTAATTTTTTGTAATTGAAAATATTTTCTTCTCTTATATAATATACCCCTAACACTTTTTACCTTTTCACATGTCCCCGCTCCCCTCACTCATATCCACTTCCTTTTCATTTCATCTTCAGAAAGAGAAGGCCTCCAAGAGATGACAACCAAACAGGGCAAAACAAGATACAGTAAGACAAGGCAGAAACCCCTTTTATTGAGGCTGTAAAAGGCAATGGTGGATATCGCTAACAGCGCAGGTTGATAGTAGGACACAGTCTCTCTCTCTGAAAACTGATAGTGTGGCCCCATTGCTGAAGACAACATTCATACAGCTCACTGAAAATAGAGAGGTCAAGCTGGTGCAATCATGGAGACTTTGCCCCTGTGTTCTAGTCTCTTTGGTACTCTGCAGGCTATGGAAAGGGATACTTGGACCAAACCCATCCACAAAGCACTCCACTTAACAATCTATCCTGCCTGTTAGATTTGCAGGAGGAATTTTGGTGGAAAACTTGTGGGGGCAGCCATCGGATGATTTAGAGTTTTAGAAATAACATTAAATAATCTTAGCAGACGGCAGGCGGATCTCTGGGAGTTCGAGACCAGCCTGGTCTACAAGAGCCAGTTCCAGGACAGGCTCCAAAACCACAGAGAAACCCTGTCTCGAAAAAAAAAAAAGCCGGGCGGTGGTGGCGCACGCCTTTAATCCCAGCACT
>NW_004949162.1:2246689-2247194 GCF_000317375.1 Microtus ochrogaster
TCACAGATCCACCCTACCTCCATGCTCACCTAATTTAAGGTTCTCTCCCTCCATTTCTGTCCCACAATAATGGCAGATATACCACTTTATGTATATTAGAGTGGCATTAATAATTTTGTTCTAAAATATTTGTGAGTTTGTAGAGAAACTGTAACCATCTTGTAATACAAATGGAAATATCAAATTCTACAATGTTCTAATATTTGGATATTTCCTTAAAATTCAATCATAACCACTATAGGACCTAACAATTTCAGTTCTTTGTATATATCTAATATAAATGATAACAGGAATTTAAATAGTAAGTTCTGAGTTTTCCAAGTAGGAAACAATAGAAATGAGTTAAATGGTTAATAGACAAAAGTTTCATATATTGTCATGACAAGAAATGTATTACTCAGGCATCTTTTAGCATTAGACAACCTTCAAAATAGGAGGAAATAATTCACAACACAGAGGGAAACTGACAGTGTGGCCACATTATGTATGATTATGATTCCACTTA
>NW_004949163.1:0-1737 GCF_000317375.1 Microtus ochrogaster
TACACACTTACAAAAGCAGCTTCGTACTTTGGTGTGTTTGTTTTACTATGCTGGCTTACAAAAAGCAGTTCTCATTTCTAAGCATGGTACTTTACAAATTTGAATGCATTACAACATTACATCGGAAAAGTACTGAGCCTCTAAAAACAGCTTTATATTTTTAAACAAATGAATGATTTTTTTACTTACACAAGCATAGGCTTTTTAATACTTCCACAAGATAAATATCTCAATTAAACTTTAAGTTTACTCTATTGTGTGCCACAGTGATAGGCTTAGGACAGTTAATACACGTAGAAGATCCTAACTGTTTAGTGTTATTTACACTGATATGTCCATCATCACCTAATCTTGAAGGTGAACAAACAGTTTTCTTAATGTGACTGAATTTGTGTCTTCAACTGGGAATGGTATAGTTTTAATTGATCACTTACAAAACATATAATGGAACTTAGTCTTGAGTGGGAATTTTCTTCATGCCCCTCTTATGGTCTGCAAAACCTAAAATGTGGTCAAAGGAGCCACTACTAAGGCAGACCTTACGGTAACAAAGGGAAAATGACAAGTGTACATGGGTAAATTATCAGTAACAGGTTAGCAATTATCTGGTACTGAAATCAAACACGGAAGTCCTAAAACGTCGCTTCTGAAATATTGTTTCTATCCTGAAAGAGAAACTAGAGAAAAGAAAAGAAACTCAAAGCAATGACTTGATTCAGGTTGTGACTTTATATTTAAGCACTATTCAAAAAAATTGACATAAAACGAGTGATTTCCATTTCCCCATCACTATTCCAGCTACACAGCTTTGAGAGTTCTGTTCTCATTACAAAACACTTTCTCGGTTCCCAGAAGATAAGACGTCCATGCGACAAATGGGACAGGTGGAATTCTCCGATAACCAGCGGTCGATGCAGTAGACGTGGTACTCATGGGAGCAAGGTAGCTTACGAAGTTTGTCTCCTTCCGTATATTCTCTAATACAAACACTACATCTCCTCAATGCATCACTTTCATCAAAACTTCTGATTGCCAAATTATCAATCTGTTCTTTTGTGAGTCCTCTACGTTGTTCGCCATTCTCATTAAAGAAGAAAACCCGAGGCAGACTAAAAAATGACGAAGAGCCATTCTCATCAATGATACCTGGGGCCCTAAGTGGGCCCGCTCTCCTGGCACCTGGTGCGAGAATTTGGGTTCCTTCATTCCTGCCTTCAAACATGGCTGACCGACTACCTGAACTTTGACCATTGGAACTGGAGCCAGGACTGGAGCTGGAGCCAGAACCAGAACTGTTACCACCAGAGCTCCCTCTTCTAATCTGTGCTTGTATTCTTGCCAGCTCACTAAAACCTGTCATTATCTGCCTCCACAAGGTTCGAATCTGAACAGATGCAGTGTCAGTTGATCCATTATTTAAGATTCTACTAATGGGACTCCTGCTAGTACGCTCATAGGTTCTCACACCTGCACCTACATGCCCAGAACGTATAAAGGTGTACCTAAAACCACGTTCACTATTATAAGAGATTGTGTTGTTTGGGATCTGAGACCTTGACCAAGACGGAGTTCTGCTAGCTATGCTATCTCTCGGTGGGTATTCTCTCAGACGAATTCTTCTGACTTGAAGGACGATGGTTGGAGGTCTTTGACCAGATCTTGCAGCTTCTTCACCAGTGGTACTTGTGTCTGAAGAACTTGCCCCTTGAGTGGCAGTTCTCGACGCAGAAGCTGGAA
>NW_004949163.1:2396-3639 GCF_000317375.1 Microtus ochrogaster
AATTATATTTCTACCAAATTCAGTCTCTATTACTTCGTCTAGGGGCCTAGCTTAAGCGCTTTTGAAAATATGAAGTTGCTTTAAAATACAAGAATTTTGTAGTCATAGTAAACATATAAATAAGGCTAATGGTTTACAACTACTTGCATATTTGTCAATATCAAGATTTTAAAATACCACGAAATTGAAGATCATACGAAATGAATAGCCTGAACCTGGAGTAACAGGATACGTAGCAGTGTGTTTACGAACTAATGTGCCAGCACCAGCTCCTAGGTTATGGTCAATCTCTGTTTCCTGCAGAGAGGGAGGCACCAGTCCTGAGCTTAGAGCCAGCTTGCTTACTTAGCAGCAGCACTGACCCTCTGAGCCAGTTAATGCTGGGAACTGTGGTGTGTTATGTAGGTCATCAGAATGGCTGGCAGTATAGTTGCTTTCTGCCTGCTAGATACTAAGAACAAACCTTCATCAGTTGTGTCAACCAGTGTCTGCAGTTGTTGCTAATCCCCCCATGTGGAACAAAATTACACCCAGTTTGAAGGCACTAGGGCAGGCAAAGCAGTGTTTCCTTTTTGCTGATGAAGCCATACTTATCAATCTGTTCTTTGGTGAGTCCTCTACATTGGTCGTTATTCTCATTTAAGAAGAAAACCCGAGTCAGACTAATAAATGATGAAGAGACATTCTCATCCATGATAACTGGGGCCCTATGTTGGCCTACTCTCCTGGCACCTGGTGCGAGAATTCGGGTTCCTTCATTCCTGCCTTCAAACATGGCTGACCTACTTCCTGAACTTTGACCATAGGAACTGGAGCCAGGACTGGAGCTGGAGCCAGAACCAGAACGGGTACCACCAGAGCTCCCTCTTCCATTCTGTGTATCTATTCTCGCCACATCACTAAAACCTGTCATTATCTGTCTTAACATGGTTCGAATCTGAACAGATGTAGTGTCAGTTGATGCATTATTTAAGATTCTACGAATGGGAATCCTGCTAGTACACACATAGGTTCTCACACCTGCACCTACACGCCCAGAACGTATAAAGGTGTGCCTAAAACCACGTTCACTACGTTAAGAGATAATGTTGTTTGGGATCTGAGACCTTGACCAAGACGGAGTTCTGCTAGCTATGCTATCTCTCTGTGGGTATTCTCTCAGATGAATTCTTCTGGCTTGAAGGACGATGGTTGGAGGTCTTTGACCAGATCTTGCAGCTTCTTCACCAGTGGTACTTGTGTC
>NW_004949163.1:5280-22681 GCF_000317375.1 Microtus ochrogaster
ATTAGATTATTTATAATAATGGGACAATGCATTTTTCTGTTTGGCCGATAATTAATATATTGACCCCCATCTTGACCCCCAGTTCCAGCCATATTGTCCTCCTTACAGGATTTTTTTCTTTCAAGATTAATTATTTGGATATCTAAGTTGTATCCATTTCATTGCAGCCGTTTTGATTGGGTTGCAATAAAAGTGCACAGTAATATAATTTTCTTTAGTTACTATACCCAGTTGAGGGGTTGGTGGATTATATGGTTTCTTATTTTAAGTATCTGAGTACATTTTTCATAATGGCTGCTTGATTTTTTCTTTTCCTTACTTCCTTTTAAAAAATTTTTATTCATTTTACATACCAACCACAGTTCCCCCTCCTACCCCAACTCAGCTCTTATCCACTCCTCTGAAAGGGTAAGGTCTCCCATGGGGAGTCAACAAAGTCTGGCACATTAAATTGAGGTAAAACCAAGCTCCTCCCCACTGCATCAAGGCTGAGCAAGGAATCTCACCATAGAGAATGGGCTTTAAATACCCAGATCATGCACCAAGAATAGATCTTGATCCCACTGCCAGGGCCCCCACAAATACACCAAGCTACACAATTGTCACCCACATTCAGTCGCATGCAGGATCTACAAGTGTCGGTCTAGAATTCATGAGTTCCCATGAGTATGGTTCAACTGTCTGTAGATTTTGCTGTCATGATCTTGGCCACCCCTTGCTCATATAATCCCTCTTGCCTCTCTTCGATTGAAATCCCAGAGCTTAGTCTGGTGCTTGACTGTGGAGCTCTACATCAACTTCCATCGCTTACTGGATGAAGGCTCTCTGATTCATTGTTCTGATTCATTGTTCTTCAAATTTTGGCTATGTATGTATCAGTAATTTCTTTCTTGCTACTGCTTTTAATATTTTCTCTATTTTGACTCTGAACATTCTTACCATGATAGGATAGGCAGAGTTCTTTCTGTTTATCCATTTGATATCCATTGTATAGTTTAGATTTGACTATGATTTTCAAAAGTTTATGAAATCTGTAGGCAACCTTTCTTTAATTTTTTCCCTAATTCTCTATGCCATGTATTCCTAGAACACCTGCTGTATATGTCACTGTTTCATCATGTCTTACTTTTCTCTAAGGCTTTGCTTATTTTCTTCATACATTTTGTTTCTGTTCATTATACCTCTCACATTGTATTCATCTGTCTTCAATTTTGGTAACTCTTTAACTTGAAAGCAAAATGCACTCTTGTTTTCCTCTAGTGAATTTTCCATTTTAGCTATTTATTTTTTACTTGAGAATTTCCATTTTATATGTTCTTAATTGTTTTACTGAAAGCAGATTTTATTCCTTATATATGTGTATAATAGGTGCTTTGGCAACTTTGTTTACAAAGTCCAAAATCTAGGTGTTTCCAAGTTTTAAAAGAGATTTTATTTTTCATATTTGTATGCACGCACTATGTGCATGTGCCTGTTGGTAAGACAATTCTCATGCAGACGACAAGAGGGCACCAGATCCCTGGAGCTGTAGTCATAGGTGCTTTGTGAGTTGCCTGGTGGTTGCTGGGAACCAAACTCAGGTCATTGCAAGTGCAGTACTTACTCTTCACCATAAGCCATTTCATTTCTCCAGTCTCTCAAATGTCTTTTTAATGTTTGCTTCATTTCCCGAGCATGAGTCATATTTCCTGTGAATGGATTCTGTTTTCTTTTGTCGTTATATATCTTGATTTTGTGAATGATAAAAATAAGAAAAGATATATTTTTATAGCAATACTGGGTACTAAGCATTTTCCTTTTATGGCAACTATTGTTACTGTTACTTATTTGGTTATCAATTTATGTTCCAATGACTACTGTGTTGGAAAAAAGGCATTTTCCTGAATTTTCAGTATCTGATCTACTTTTTCACATCTTTCCCTGTATTATTACATCATTTAATCTAATTTCTTTAATTTGGATTCCCTAGTGTATCATAAACTAAATAATCAGAAGTATAGTTAAATATACAGAGGTAGATGGACTACATTCTTTATCACTATATGTGTGCATGAGGTTTAGGACTATGTCAATAATTTAGGTGAGTTGTATTTTTGCTGTACTTTCTTACTGTGATTATTATTTTAAGTGACTACTTCATGGGTACTCAGAAGAGAAATTAACTCTGCTAACAACCTTGGGTACATGCTTACAAATGGTGTACAATCTTGGGTACAATCTTACAGATGGCCAGAGATAAATGTGATCTTATTTTTGTTCCTAGATTCTTAGTTTACTATTTAGCCAGGTTTGGTCCAAGGTTATTCTCAAGGCCCTTCCAACTACTCTTTACTTCATGATCTGTGTGTGGCTTGGGGAAGGTTTTCAAGTCTATCTAAATCTTGTTTTGATTATTTATAAGTAGTATAGGCATATAGAGTTCTGAACTCGCAGAGTTACTGCAATACAAGAGAGCTGTTTCAAAGTGTCTCATTCCCTCATTAAGTCTACCAAATTTCTGAATCATCTTTCATTTTATTGTCTCCTAGTTGTTCTTTTCCAAAATCTTCACTTTTTGGTAAGGCTTTTAGTAATAAAGTCTTCAACCTTATATTGGCTTATTGCACTGTTGTTGCAACAAAATGCCTAACAAAAGCATTTTAACAAAGGAAGGGTGTCTTTCAGATCACGTTTCCAAAATAAAGTATATCATGGCAGCTGAAATGTTATTGGCGGCAGGAACAAGAGACTGCTTGTCACATGCTATTCTAGGTCAGGAATCAAAGAGACATTAATTCAAGTGTTCAGCTAATTTTCTTCCTTTATATAGTTTAGAGCACCAACTCATGGAACTCAAGTTTGACAGCAATATGATCATAATAATAACGTCTAAATTATAAGGTTTTGATGAAGACTGGGTGAGGTACCTCATGAAAAATACATGCATGAACACTTGGTAAATGATAATTTTGTGCTAATTATTAAACAGCATTTCCAAATGTGAGTTTCTGTGAATGGTACGTTAAGAGAAAGCCCTTACAAGTAAATTAATATACAAAGAACTGTTATTGCTCTGCTGACAAATGCATTTGGGAAATGCTGCCAGCTAATAGCCTCCATTGGGACATTGGTAATTCAATTAGCATAATAAAATCTCTATAAACTTCTTCAATAACGGATCCTACTAAATTTCCATTAACTCTATCAGAATCCCAGTAAGAAGCAGTTTGCCTCAGATGTTTTAAGGAGTAGTGACTAGAGTTAACAAAATAACCTGGGTTGTCAAGTTACCTAGAGACTAGTAGCATTATTTGTCTCTATGGCTGACGTGATCAGAGAATGCGCTATTTCCTCTCTTTCTCTTTGATTGCAAATTCCCCACAATTCTTTAAGACACAGTTTAACTCTCATTGGCTACGTGGTGCCTTCAGTTCTTTCCGTCAGGCTTCACATCTTTTGCGTTTCTTGGTTAGAGGGAAAACAAAGCCCAGTGACTGAGATTTATGGAATCAGCACGTAGATATACAAACCAAGGCAAAAGTCAAAAGAAGTGATAGTGGTGCAAGCAAAGTAAATACTAATATACAGTGCCCTCCCTGGGTATATTTGACTAAAGTTCTGACTAACATTTTACTAAAGATCTTCACATTAAATTTTCTACTAAAAGAGCGGAACCTATGGGGTGGGGGAGGGCAGCAGGCAAGCCAGCCCTGAGGACATGAAAGCAGGAGAACCGCCCTCCCCACACCCTGTCTACTATGTAGTGTCATGGGTGAGGGAACAGGTCCTGTACCTCCCCAGGGCAGCACACTGGAACTGACCCTGTTGATGGGGGCAAAGATGAACTGGGCCAGTGAGCTTGAATGGAGGAGAGCTGTCTTCCACCCTCTCATTAGTAAGAGAAATATGTCCTCTTTCACCCAACCCTTGCCACCTGCAATAGAGGGAATGAGAACAGAAGAGCTCGCCCTGCCCTTCACCAACCACAGCCATCCAGAGAACAGGCCCTGATCTTTGCTTGGGCAAAACAACAGAGCAAATTTTGGTGGTGTGAGACCAGGTGAGCTGGCTCTGGGGTATAAAAGCAGGAGAACGGTCTTTGCTCCTTGCTCTCTGCTACACTGGGTGAGATAACTGCGGGAAGTGCTGGAAAACATGCCTGGGTGGTGATGATGAGGGCATGCTGGCAGGCTGACCAAACCAGCTACCACCCAGGCCCAGAACCAGGGTTATGAGCTGGCCCACCCCAACATCCACGTCATTTTTAAATGGCTGGAACATGTGAAGGGGCCGGTTCTGCAGATCCAAACCTGCAGGAACGACACAGGGCAATAACAAAATATCCAAAAGAAGTCCCAGTAAGGTCCCATTGTCAACAATAGCAGAAGCCAGAAGACTTGAGCCAGACCAATGACTCATTGTAATAAAGACGTGCAAGTAAAGATGGATGAACTAAAGGACATACTGTGTGACTCACTGTGTCACACTACAGCTTCACGAGGATACATTTTTATGTTAGATAGGTTGCTTTTGGTTTGGGGGGGTCCTTTTGTTGTTGTTGTTTTCCTTTTTTTTTGTTTTTCGAGACAGGGTTTCTCTGTAGCTTTAGGTTGTTTTCCTTTTGAATTTTGTTTTGTTTCGGGGAGTTACAAGGGCAGGGGTTATATAAGGGATGGGAAGGTAGACGGGATTGGGATGCATGATGAGAAACCCACAAAGAATCAATACAAAATTACAATATATTTAGTAGAGTGGATTTTGAATGATAAAATGACAAAAATAAATGATTTAGGTGATTGATGCCACAATTACTCTGGTTTGGTAATTATACAATGTTTTTAAGTTTAGAAATTTCTCACTGCATTCTATAAGTATGTATGATTACGACATGTATTTAAAAACTATGGAATGTTCAGTATCTTGGAAACATTCTTGTGAAATGTTTTCAAATGTTTATAATAGTAGAAATCTTTGTTTTAATTATCTGGCTTTACTTAGGAGCTATGATGTGCTGTAATTCTTTCAGATGGCTTGGATACAGTGACTAAAATCTAAGAATGTTCATTATACAACTATTGAAAAAATAGATTAGGTATAGAATATGAGTCACTTATATATATATGAATACATACAGAAATATTAATAACCAGAAATGAGGTTTTGCTTACCTACATTTTACTTCAAAGACCCATAGGGAGCCGAGTACTTTATTTATGTTTACTCATTGTAGAGACTGCCTAAAAGACTTGGCTCTGTTCCAAAATTGGATCTGAAGCACAGATAAACATAATAGCATACTGGTGAATTGCATGAATATGCACATTAATTAACATAAAGTGAGGCACAACTCATTGAAATTGCTGAAAGACATCAAAGAAACTCTCAAAAGAAACAGGATAAAGAGCTTTTCAGAAAAATTAAATTATTTCTCTTCATAAGTTACAGAAGACTGAAGACATGAAGGCATGAGAGAAATGAAAAAAAACTATTATCTAAGAGTTCTATGTCTGAACAGAAACCTATTATTCTAAAATGATGAAGTTCACAGTTGTCACAGCTGGGTAGGACTATTTCTTGTCTGCATACCTTGGCAGCTTGCATAGCACCTTCTGGGGCAATGAAAAGTAAGCTTTGGAAAGGATTCTTTCATGTCTGAATCAGTTTGAATTTTTCAATTCCTGTATCTCAGGTGTGTGGTGACTTCAACAATGACTTACTTCAGTCTAAAAGAGGCCACCAAGGACAGTATCAGTAGCCTATAGTTTTGGGAATCTCTTGAACTACCATGGTTTTTCTCATGGATTCTCATGCCCAATACTGAGTTTGTGTTAGTCTATGGCTCTTGTAAGGAGTGTTGTGAACCCAAGTGACATTTAAATTGTGTGTGTGTGTGTGTATACTTACAATTATTATATGTAGATAAGTAAATATAACATAATGTGAATTCTTGAGCCTTTTTTCAAACATTCCTAACACTATTTAACCCTCTTCACCCTACTCTTTCTGTATAGACCTTCATCCCACTCCCCAAATAAAGCTTGCTCCTTACTTTTCCCTGTGAAGCACAACAATGACCAGCATGGCAATATATCCCTAAAGGTGCAATAGTGGCACTCACATCTTGGCAATAACTAACAGTTCTCGACTTGGACTTAAGGCTTCCTTGAAGGGATGGGAACGGATGACTGGTGCTGGAAATGTAGCCATGCGCCTAAGGCTTTTGAGCGCATGAATCTCAGAGAAGAACCTATTATATCAATTTACTAGATCAGAGTAATCAAAAACATCATTCTAAAATTTATTCCTATATCCATAGATAAGTGCATCTTTCACTCCTAGTCAGAGTTTCTTTCTGTAGCAGACAGCAGACAGAAACCTTTACAAAAAAGATGTCCCATAGCTTTTCAAAATGCAGATATTAAGTGATCATGGGATGCCAAGCCTCAAAGTATTCATCTGCAGTACAGTTCCTACTCTTAAGGCTCAGGGAACATCTTGGAAGAGAGATTGGAAAGAGTATAAGGACCAGTAAGTCTACTGTAAGACTGTGTCTACTAGAAAAAACAGGGAAAATGTACCCTTAGCACTTACTCAACATGGCTGCCTAAATGAGACCTAAAGAAAGACAATATAATAATGTGGTAGTTTTAATGTATTTGTCACACATACGCTCATAGGGAGTTGCACTCTTAGGAGGTATGGCCTTGTTGGAGGAAGTGTGGTCTTGTTGGAAGAGACTGGATGAGACACACCTTGATTCAGACCTTGAGGCTTCAGGGCATACCTTCAATTTGGGCTACACCTTCTGTTGGAAGTGTGTCTGTGTGTGTGGGGGGGGGATGCTTATAGGTATTTAATTCAAGATTTACTTAGTGTGGCAGTCAGTGTACATCCTGTTGCCTCTGAGTCAAGACATAGGACTCTCAATTCCAGCATCACATCTGCCTCCATGCCGCCATGCTCTCCACAATGATGGACTGACCCTCTGAACTATAAGCAAGTCCACTCAATTAAATGTTTTCTTTATAAGCGTTGCTGTGGTCATGGTGTCTGCTCATAGCAATAGAAAGCTAAGACAAATACACATACTAACATGGAAAGAGAAACTCAGTGTCGACCCACCCATAGGTAAAGAACTATAGACAACTAATGACTGCAGAGAGAGAATGAATTAGGTATTTTCCCAGGGATGAGTCTCATAATTGATTAGTGAATACCAAGTGGTAAACCCCGAAATCATAAACACACAAGCAATACTAATCAGAAAAATCAGGATGTATTTATATACTTATGCATTTATGTGGGTGTGCATGTGTACAAGAGAGAGGGGGGAAGAGAGGGAGAGAGAGAGAGGATAGAGAGTAATAATAAAAGAGAAAGAGGATATAAATTTGAGAGCGAATGGGGCTGGGGAGGGAGGGCTGGACTAAGAGAACATGGAAGAGGTTGAAGCAAATAAAGCAAAGGGGAAATGACATAGTTATATTGCAATTAAAATAAGAATATGCACAAAATGGTGAAATTAAGATGTTCAGATACAATCTGTCTGTCATATAACGGATTCTAACTCTAGTCCTTAAGATTGAAACAAAGGAGATTACAGAGTAACTGACAGTCATATCTCAGAAAAAAAGTGCTAAGCCTAAATTTACATAGACAATATATCAATCAATATCATTATATATTATTTTTTGAAATTCTTCTTTTTTCTAAGTAATTTAAAATGTGGTTTATGAAATAATATGTATGAAATTATGTTGACAACATAATGTATAAGGATTTAGTCTTTAAGAAGAATATAAAGGGTAAAGAGATAGGTCTGTGCCATTCACTGTATACTATTAAGACTAAGCTACTAGCAATTAGACCTTATCATAAAGCTTCTAGAAGAGGAATAAGAATAGGGGGATATTTGTTATCCACATGTGAACCACTTAAAGAAGAAAACAACAACAATAAAAATGGAGGAAAATGAGAACTCATTGAAAATAATGCACTAGAAAAGTTAAGAATAAACAAACAATAAAGAGAAATTTGAATAAAAATATATAAAAAATGTTGAAAAATAGCAGAAGTTTTATAAATCCTCCCTAACTAGCAGCTACTTTAAATGTAAGCTTTGATTAGCTTAGTAGCTATATAGAAAATGGTTAATTAAAATGAAAATCTTAATTGCCTATTGAAGAAAGAGACAACGTAAAAATCACTAAATTAAACAAAAATCAAAATGAGGATATTTCTACTTATTTAAAAAAAATGATGAGTGGTTGTACTCCAGGAAATTGGATAATATAGGTGAAATGGAAAATTTCTAAAACACAAAAATTATCAAAACTGGCTCAAGAAGCAAGACAAAATATAAACAATTATATGTAAGTATATGTGTATGTATATAGTAGAGGTATAGAAACATTAATCAAGACTTTCTTCCAACCAAACAGAAAAAGGAGAAATAATTTAAAACAACTCGATGACTTCATCAGTCACCAATCTTTCTGTTTGTTTGTTTTTTTGATATAGGTTTTCTCTGTGTAGCCCTTGCTGTCCTGAAACTCACTCTGCAGACTAGGCTATCTTCAAATTAGGACATTTTCCTGCCTCTGCCTCTCAAGTGTTGGGATTAAAGGCATGGGCCAGTACAACCCAGCTACAAATATTATTTTTAATGATCATAATCATTCATAACATTTTCAAAATAAGTAGAAAGAGCACTTTTTCTTTTTGTGAGACTTACACTATCATAGTGAAATATTCAGATATTGCAATCACACAGAAAGATAATTATGCACTCTAACTTAGTTTCTTTGCAACGTTGTTGAAGCCCATGTGGGTCCAGCACATATTCCCTACCTGGACTGGAACGGAGTCGTGAGGAATAATCAGACGCAGCTTACATGGTCATCCTTTAAGGGCAAGATCTCTTGAAGATCTCCTCTTGTTTGTTATCCAAACACCTTATATATCATCACATAAATTGAGCTGGAAAACGCATTAGGCTGTCTCCTAGGCAACAAGGTGAATGGGCTTTTAATCATGTCCTCGGCATCTACCTGTATGCTAGCTGTCACATAGGCCATGAATTAGCATCTCTATAAGACTTCCTCCAAATTACAAAGGAAGGAAGCACCAAACCTCCTAACTCTTAAGTCATCAGCTTCAGCCAACATCTCTTCTCAGGTAATCTACATTTATAACAAAAGAAACTAGGAGCAGTACATCCTGGCTGCTCCTAAACAGAGACAGCTTGTCTGCAGAGTTCGCGACCACCTCAGACCGGGCTTATGGCTCTTGTGCCATACAGAAATATGGGCCTACAACAAATGTGAAAATCCCCATCATATTAATGCCACAAATCTATGAATATATTTAGTGTTGTTATGCTTTGTAGCTAGTGAGAATTATCTAAAGTATGTGGGATTTACAACAATAAAAAATCAATCAATATAATATACTACCAATAGAATGAAAAAAAGTCTAAATAAAATTTGATACAAAAAGGTACCTGAGAAAATATAATACAATATCATGTTAGGAACATTAAACAAAGTATACATAGTCATTTGTTTCCTCAATATGAGAACAGTCATCTATGAAGGATCCATACCTATAATAGTCAATGTTGGAAATCTTCATTAAAATCCCAATGTTATCTTTCTTCCAAAACAGGAAAACTTATCTAAAAGATTACACAGAATTTTGAAAATCTATAAGTAGAATACTCTTAAAAGGAAGAAATTTAGTTATTACCTTGCCATTGATGCCACTATTACACAGATTGGCATATCTTACCAGGCAGATTTTTATTGTAACTTTCAGCTTTCACATCTGGATAATACTGCTTATTTTTGTTTTTTTGTTCTGGTATCATTCATAGACCCACCCAAAACTATATCAGCTTTTTAATAGCAATGATATTTCTAAGTTTCATTTTTCCATGTTCTTTGATTGAAGTATGCTGTATCTTTAACAATAGAGTCTTACTGTTACTGTCCAGTGTCATCATGAGCACTAGTACAGCTTGTAATATTGGGGGTGTCTATTGAAATTCACTGGCCAACAATTCCAATAGATGTGTTCCATTCTGACACTGGACTTTTTATTTGTTGCCCTGTGATATCTAGTAAGGACATTACAATCTAATAACAGTGTGACTCTGATTTTAAGTATTATTTATATGGATATGTTTATATTTTTAGAAGCTCCTGCAGTAGTGATTTTTCATATGGATTTTTGAAAGGTAGTTAATGTTAGTTATCCTTCATCATATTCCACTCCCTGTCCTGCCTTCCCACATCTTGCTTCATCCAACACTTTCTGTTTCATTATTCTCCTTTCCCCCTTTGTATTATTATGTTCTATCTTCCCTTCTTTAAAATCTCCCCTTCTTCATGGATCCTTACAAATTTCCTAAGCTCAGTGTGTATTCCAAATGAAACACACATCTCTCAATATTTAAAGTTAGCATCCATAAATGAAATGTAGTGTTTGTCATTTTGGATCTTATCATCCTCAGGCTGATTGTTTCCAGATCAGTCCATTTCCCAATAGTTTTTGTGATTGGATTTAGTTCCTACTCCACAAGATGGAACACATATCTGACACAGTTGTGAGGGCCAAGAATCTGTCACTATGTTGCTTATGGACTATAGGGGAGAACCTACAACTATTATTCTGATAAATGATATAGTATTAAAACAATTCCTAGTGATTTATCATTTATTATGCCTATAGATTATTGCCATAGATTCAAGACTTATCACTGAAAATTTTGCAGTAGATAAAGATAGTGCCTAAACTAACACAGAGACTCTCAACTAGTCAATGTACAGAGTAAGTGACTGAAGAGTTCTCAGCCCTAAATTGTATATTTATATTATACTCCCTCTTCCCAAGCTTCAGAAATCATTGTGGAAGAGTGAAAATCTGTAAGAGCCAGAGGCAGTGAGTGATTACAAGTAAACAATATTTCTGAACCCAATAAGGCAATTGCACATATGAAACCATAGCAGGTGTGAAAGTAGTATCAGTATGTCAAACCAAAGAAAAATCCTAGCATGGAAGGAGAAGGTGGGAAAGAAGTACTACCCTTTGCTGAGTTGTAACTGACTGAGGTTGCTGCTGCTGTTACTTGAAAGGGAGAATAATTTTTATTGAAAGGTAAGACCTCTAGTAGATCTAACATGCTCCAGTAATGGCAAGAGTATAATGACAACAATAATGGGACATTTTAGGTTAAAAAAATGAATGAGGATACAAAAGCTGGGGGGATATGAAATGTAGCTATTGTACTTTTATATCCATATTCCTGATGTAGTAGGGTCATCTGTCTATGTGTTACTTTCATTGGTTAATAAAGGACAACAGCTTAGATAGGCACAGTATATAGAACAGGATTCTGGGAGAAAGAAGCAGAGTCAGGCAGATGCCATAAAGCCAGCCACCAGGTCAGACATGCTGAATCTTTCCAGGTAAGCCACCACCTCGTGGTGCTACACAGATTATTAGAAATGGGTTAACCAAGATGTGAGAATTAACCAATTAGGGGCTAGAACTAACAGGCCAGGCAGTGTTTAAAAGAATACAGTTTCTGTGTAGTTATTTTAGGTAAAGCTAGCCAGGTGGTGAGAAGCAGCCTGCTGCTCCTATTACTACGTATTCCCAAAGGGAAAATGAACAAAACTTATCTATCAATGTTTATAAAAAGTGAAAGGGAAAAATAAGCCAAACATCTACTAGCTTATAAATATACAAATAAATTGTATTATACTCAATACTATCTACCATAAAAATGGATGAAATATGGCAAGCACAACACAAATCCGATTCAAAAATATTATTTTAAATAACCACAGCCACACATGAAAAATTAAATATTGTATTATACAATTTATGTGAAATATCTACAATAGATACTCAGAGTAAAGCAAATTTGCTAATTCTGGAGCTTAACAAATATGAATTTACTTTTGAGTTGGTGAAATATTTTATAACTACATGGTATTTATGGTTGCACCCATTGGAAATACAAAAACACGTGAATATGATTTATTACCATTGGTTAATAAAGAAGTTGCTTTGGCCTATGGCAGGGCAGAATGTAGCTAGGTGGGAAATCCAAGCGTAGATACAGGGACAAAGAAGGTGGAGTCAGGAAGACTCCAGCAGTCACCAGAGGAGTAAAATGCCAGAGTATTACTGGTGAGCCATGGGGCAGGTGGTGATACACAGATTTTTTTTTAAGATTTATTTTATTTATTCATATTTTTTGTTTTTTTTAAATTTATTTATTTATTAAAGATTTCTGTCTCTTCCCTGCCACCACCTCCCATTACCCTCCCCCTTCCTCAATCAAGTCCCCCCTCCCTCGTCAGCCCAAAGACCAATCAGGGTTCCCTGCCCTGTGGGAAGTCCAAGGACCGCCCACCTCCATCCAGGTCTAGTAAGGTGAGCATCCAAACTGCCTAGGCTCCCACAAAACCAGTACATGCATTAGAATCAAAAAACCCATTGCCATTGTTCTTGAGTTCTCAGTAGTCCTCATTGTCCGCTATGTTCAGTGAGTCCGGTTTTATCCCAGGCTTTTTCAGATCCAGGCCAGCTGGCCTTGGTGAGTTCCTGGATTAATTTATATGTAAGAGCTAGGCAGTAAGAATCCAGAGCCATTGGACAAGCAATTATAATTAATATTAAGCCTCAGAATCATTATTTTACAAGTAGCTACAGGGACCAGTGAGAGGAAGAGAGACTAAGTCAGTGGTGCTAGAGAAGATACAGAAGTTTCCAGCTACAAACTACTCTGTAATGCATCAAATTCTTTCTTATATTACCACAATGTAACACATATGCAGTAAAAACAATGACTTAAATTTTGAATTTAGGCTACCAATATGTAGTATGATAACCTCTTGTGATGATCAGTGAGCTCAATGATAGCCCTGCAACAATGACAATAATAAACAATCAGTGCTATGTGCTGCAAAGTTACTAAATTAGTGTACGTTAAATGCATATTTGCCCTATGATATTTTTACATTACCATGAGTTTAATACGGTGTAATCTCATCATAAGTGAAGGAGTGCTAAATGCTGCTGAAGTATACATTTTAGCACGATTACTTCTATGTTATAAAATGTTTACATCAGTTTGAAAAATAGTTTACCCTTGAAACATGTAAACCAAATGAATTGACTAGGACCCTTTTTTAGTCAGGATTCTCTAGAGGAACAGAACAAATAATGAATATACACTAAAAAGGGGGGGGTGCTAGGTTGGCTTACAAAATGTAAGCTAGGCATTCTAACAGTAGCTATCAACATTATAGGCAGACTGAGACACTAATAATGGCTACAATAGTGTACAAAGCTGGATGTCTCAGTAGTCACACACTGGTGTTGAATGTACAAAAGATTCCTGGAAAGTCCTTGGACTTTGATGGGCACTATAACGGTGAAGAAACTATGTTCTAATGATCGTGAAGATGGTAGCAGTAAAAGAGTAGATAAAATGAACTAACCAGCAAGGAACAAAGGTGTGTGTGTGTGTGTGTGTGTGTGTGTGTGTGTGTGTGTGTGGTGTGTGCGTGCATGTGTGTATGTGTGTATGTGTGTAAAAACAGCACTTCTTTCCCCTAAGGCTTTTTTATATGTGAACTGCCATGAGAGTGTCCTATCTGTTCCAAAGGTAGTTTCTTCCTTTAGTTAATCTTTCTAGAAAACATCTTTATAGAGCCCCTAGAGCTTTATGCCTTAATTGTCTCCAGATCCAATCAAATTGACAATCAAGATTAACTATCACAGACCTTCAAATTAAATTCTTGTAGATGTTTGTCACATGACTTTAAATGCCTTTAGGTAAAGTTAAGAATCACAACTAACAGATGTAAGGAAAAAATGGATGATTACATGACATTCATAAGTGATTGTAAAATAGACTTATAATTAATCATTTACCATGTTCAAACCTTTCTTAACACATTAGGGCAAACATTGTAGTGGGGGAAGTTAAAAACAATATAAAACTTGAAAATGTGTTTGTTGCTATTGCTGAATTCACAATTCAATTCAAATAATATAGGTGTGAAATTTTTCAATACTAGTGAACAAATGGGCTGATCTGAAAAACACAAACAGAGCTTCTGTATGTGCTTTGCATGAAAGATGGCCAGAGAATGTATGCTTTTCCATAGTTGCTTAACAACAGAATTAGTAATGATATGTTCACAAAAGAAGAAATTCATTATGAAGAAATGGCTCATATCTTTATATATACTAAGAAGATTCATAGTCTGCCATCTGCAATCTGGAGACACAAAGAGCCAGTGACACAAAAGTGTAGATGGAAATTTCTGTCCTGCCCAGTCCCCAGCCATTCAGTCCCAAATAAACACACAGAGGATTATATTAATTATAAACTGTTTGGCCTATTGATCAGGCTTATAACTAAAAAGCCCTTACAAATTAAATTAACCCATAATTCTTATCTATGTTTAACCATGTGGCTTGCTACATTTTCTGAGTAAGGCCTTCTAATCTTGCTTCCTCTGCATTTGGGTGATAACTGCATTTTTGCCTTTCTCTTTCCAGAATTTTCCTCAACTGATCACCCCACATGTACTTCCTGCCTGGCTACTGTTCAATCAATATTTTATTAAACAAATTTGAGTGAAAAAACTTTACAGAGTACAAGAGCATTATCCCACAGCAATAAGTCCTAGGAATAGAGTTCATAGACTGAAATTCCAATGTCAATAGAAAGCTGATGTGATACCTAACACTTACATCTTAATTTAACCTCTTTCTATTAATCTGTGTATTACCATGTGGCAGTGGCTTACCGGCAAAGTTTTGGCATGTCTGACTCTGGTGGCTCCATGGCGTCTCTCTCTCTCTGCCTTCCTTCTCCCAGCATTCAGTCCAGTTTCCCCACCTATCTAAATTCTGCCCTATCAACAGGCCAAAGCAGTTTCTTTATTCATTAACCAACAAAAACAGCACATAGACAGAAGGTCTTCCACACCACCCTGCCTCTTCTATCTTTACTCTGTTGAGGTCTTCAGGTGACTAGAGGTTGACCAAATACATTGAAAAGTGTAAATTGTATTATTTAGTCAGATTTCCCATGTACTCACATCTTGAAATACTCTTATAGATACGTTCAGGCCTTGTCAAGCTGTTATAGCACATAGAATTAATGATCACAGGAAGTAACAGAAATGCTGTAATCAGAATTTTGCAATGAACCAATTCTCCAAGTATACTGACATTAAGAATTCAACATTTCAACCTACTATTTTTCTGTTGATGGCAGAAGATTGTCCATAACATGGGAGATAACACAGCAATTAAAATGTCCTGCAGAGATGAGGAGAGAGCACAAGACACAAACAAACCCATGTGTATAAGTTTATTAAGAAGATCTTTGCAGATGAACTCAGGGGAAATGGTGAACAGAAGGGGTGGAAGAGAGTGTGGGAATGGCTCCTTTAGCTTTCAAAGATTTTTCCAGCACATGCACATGAGGGGAAAGATGTGCCTATGTCAGACGCTGATGATGGGCAATGGTATGCCCTGCGCCTGCGCATGGGGGCTTCTACATCAGATGCTGGTGACACAGATGGCGGGCGACTCACACATGTGCACCTAGGATACATGTGCTGGCCTCAGAACCCGAGAGTTCAGCCTTACGGGTGGCTAAAGGAATTACAGCAGTGAAATCCTCACCAGACTTATGACATTGCTTTTTCATCTTTTTAAAGCAAAAGTAATATATATCAAGGAAGAAAATTATTCATCCAGTTATTCATTCAATGGTCATTGAGCTTCCCATATGTTCTATGCATAGTGCTAGACACTAGAAATGGAGAAGTGAATAAGAGACAAGTGAAGGAGGAAACAAAAGGATTTTACAAATTAGCAGGAGATAGAAGAAAGAATAAATTTGTATTCAAATAAAAATTACAATTATGTAAATATGTAAGATAATCACGAGATTTTGAGATTAATGTAAGCTAGAATATAGATGAATACCTCTATGAAACTACAAACAAAAATATACTGAATAGTTTTAATTGTTAATGTAACACAATTTAGAAACACCTGGGAAGAGAGTCCTAATGAGGCAGGAGGCCTCTTGTTCATTTCCCAGTAGCCCAGACCCAAAATAATCACATAAAATCTGTACTATTACAACACTACTTGGCCTAATTGAATAGCACTTATATCTTAAATTAACGTATTTATAGTCATCTGTGTATTGCCATGCAGTTGTGGCGTACTGGTAGGTTTCCATCCAGTGTTGGTGTCTGTCTCCAGCAGCAGCTACATGGCTTCTCTCTGACTCTGCCTACTCTGTTTCTACATCTCTGTTTGGGTTTTCCTTATTGCCCTATTCTGCACTGGCATAGGCCCAAAGCAACTTCTTTATTAACCAATGGTAATAAAGCTATTTATAGCATACAGAGAGGAATCCCACATCAATGATGGATGGCCTATGGGCATGTTTGTGAGGAACTGCCATAATTAAATTATTTGATGTGATGACACAATCTACTCTGGGTGTCACAATTTACTTGATTTGAATCTTTAACAGTGTATGAGTAGAAGTGAGTAGACTATTACGTTTGCATCCATTTGTTTCTGTCTGTTCTCGAGTATAGCTATGAAGTGGCTAGTTGTTTTAAGCTCTTGCTGTCTTGCCTTGACTCTCCTCCTACAATGGGCTGTAACAATTGTGAGCTAAAATAAACCTTTTCTTCCTCAAATTAATTTTGATGGGGTAATTTATCCCCGTGACAGGAATGAAACTAATGGGAACTCACCAACGCCAGCCGTACTGGGAAGGAACAAGAATAGGACCAAACTAGTCCCTCTGAATGTGGTTGACAGTTGCACGGCTGGGGCAGACTGCGGGGTCACTGGCAGTGGCACCAAATTTATCCCTAATGCTTGTACTGGCTTTTTGGAAACCTGTAACGGCGTAAACAAATGCAGACAGATTGTAAAATATATATATACAGCTTTAATAGACTTAGAGAACCACCGTTGCCGCGGAGTCCAGGAAAGCAGAAGCAGTGGCTGGGAGCACGCTGGCCAAATTTATACGCAAACATTAGCCCGAGGCGAACATGCCCCCTAAGGGGCGGGACTTATCCCTACATCTCCCCTTTTTGTCTAAATAAGACAGAACTAAACCAAATACAACTATATACAATAATAACAAATAATAAACATAACAAACTATTGAGAACAAATGTTTTGCTAAACATTCTATCTCAAGGAGTCTAAATAATGTAGAGAGTAACTACAATTATATAATCTTCAACTCCATCAAAGATCTGAGAAGGGAATAAATATTACTTAACAAATGAGATATATCCAAAATGTGCAACAATTGACAGAGACAACTGACTACCTGGGCAATCAC
>NW_004949163.1:30543-38314 GCF_000317375.1 Microtus ochrogaster
AGCTTTAATAGACTTACAGAACCACCGTTCCCGCAGAGTCCAGGAAAGCAGAAGCATTTATATGCAAACATTAGCCCGAGGCGAACAGGCCCCCTAAGGGGCGGGACTTATCCCTATTCTCTTTGGATGGATACCTTGCTCAGCCTAGATATAGTTGGGAGGGGTTTGGACCTTCCACAAAGCAATGTGCTTTACAGTCTCTGAGGAGTGGATGGGGGTGAGGTGGGAGGTTATGTGAAGGGAATAAGAGGAGAGGAGGGAGTGGGAACCTGGATTGGTATGTATAGTAGAAAAAGATAGTTTGTTTTCTTTTTTAAAAAAATGAAACTAGGACAAAAAGTGATAACAAATTATGTTAAGCATATGAAAGTTTTCAGTACAGAGCAAAAGGAAGATAAAGAATAAAGTCTTAAAATTAGGAATGAACCTTGGGGAATCAGTGAAGAACTTAAAGTTGGTGAAAAAAGGTGTTCTTAGACACAGTCTGATAGAAAATCATGAATCTCTAACTATAATAATATGTTTTTTTATTAAAAATTTCCGCCTCCACCCCACCTCCCTTTTACCTCCCCCTCTCCCCACTCCTCATGCCCCACTCCCCTCCCCCTCACTCTCTAGTCCAAAGAGCAGTCAAGGTTCCCTGCCCTGTGGGCAGTCCAAGGTCCCCCCCTCCATCCAGGTCTAGGAAGGTGAGCATCCAAACAGGCTAGGCTCCCACAAAGCCAGTACATGCAGTAGGATCAAAACCCAGTGCCATTGTCCTTGGCTTCTCAGCAGCCCTCATTGTCCACCACGTTCAGAGAGTCCAGTTTTATCCCATGCTTTTTTAGTCCCAGTCCAGCTGGTCTTGGTGAGCTCCCTTTAGATCAGCCAATGGAAGAATGGATGAAGAAAGTGTGGAATATATACATATTAGAGTACTACTCAGTGGTTAAAAAAAAAACAATAAAACAATGACTTCTTGAATTTTGCTTTTTTTTTTTATAGTCCAGGTCTTTTATTTCTTTTCGTACATCAGGCCATGAATTCGTAGGGAATGGGCTCCAGCAGCTCAGGCTCCTTCCCGTTAGTCCTCACGAAGTGTGCTTCTCTGGGTGGAGCAGGCTGGCGCTTCAGCTGAACCCAGGTGCCCTTCTCTTTGGCTTCCTTTTTCTTCTGGTCGTTCTCCTTCACCCGCTTCAGGAAGCTGTCTCTGCTCTTCGAGTGCTTGATGTGTTCAATCCACACATGAATTTTGCATGCAAATGGATGGAGATAGAAAACACTAATCTGAATGAGGTAACCCAAACCCAAAAAGATGAACATGGGATGTACTCACTCATAATTGGTTTTTAGCCATGAATAAAGGACATTGAGCCTATAATTCGCGATCCTAGAGAAGCTAAATAAGAAGGTGAACCCAAAGAAAAACATATAGTTATCCTTCTGGATATTGGAAGTAGAAAAGATTGCTGGGCAAAAATTGGGAACTGAGGGGTGGGGTGGGATCAGGGTAAGGGGAGATGGGGAGAGAAAAGTGAGAAGGGGAGGATGGGGAGATCTTGGGGGAATGGGATGGTTGGGAGAAAGGAAGGATGGATATGGGAGCAGGGAAGTATATATCTTAATTAAGGGAGCCATTTTAGGGTTGGCAAGAATAATATAAGTTTTTGAATAACTCAGACTCAAATAATACAAGAATTTCAACTCTATGTGGAATCTAAAAATATTGAACTCATAGAAGTCGGGAATAGAATAGTGGTTCAAAGAGACTAAGTGGAACAGAAAGGAGAAAGGTTGGGAAGAATCATGGAATAAGCCCTTTGGCAACAGGCATAATGATACAGAATTTGGAGTTTGCCCTGATTGAGTTTTGTTCTTGCTCTGGTCAAATATTTCCACACTGAGTCTAGTCTTCCCTCTTTTTTGGAATAGTAACATATATTCTGTGCCATTGTACATTGTGTTGGGGATATCCAATGACCCCGAGTTTGCATTAGCAGTGATTAAATATAATTAACCTTGGATCAGGAGGCTCTGTTAGCAGTCAATTGACAGAAAGTAATCATAGAGCATCAGAGGGGATCCAGGAGAGACAAGAGAAGTAATAGGGTGGGGTTTGGAGTGCTGGAGCCTTTTCTGGTTTGGCGAAGTAGAAGTTGAACAAATGCCAACAAGAAGGGAAGGGTAGCTATTTGTGATTCATTCTCTCTGAGCTAGCAGAATTTTGCCCCAGTATTTGAATTTGAAACTTATTGATAAATAGAACAACAAAAATTTAGTTAAAACTACCTTTAGTGGCAGCGATAGAGCTAGTGCCCTCAGGAACAAGATTCCCACCAAGCTGCAGCCTGAACAGTCAGGTTACTGCTAGAGAAGCAGGCTGGTAACTGTGGAGTTGCAATTGCTGGCTGAAATAGCAGTAGATTAAGGCATAGCCTCTGTGCCAAAATTAAAGCAATAATAATGGAATTGTCAAATTTACTTTTATTTTTTTACAGGGGTTCTAGTTAAGTGATTTCTTTGAATCTTAGAAGAGACTTTGGACTTTGAAGTTTGAAACATTGTTGAAACTGTGAAAGATTATGGGGATTTTTGAAGTTCTCAATGCAATTTACATTATAATATGGCCACAAGCCTATGGGGGCCAGGGAGTGAAATGTGGTGGTTTGAATGAGAATGGCCTCCATCAGCTCATAATCCCAGTTCTTTGAACTGTTTAAGAATGCTTAGGAGGTATCATTTTGTTGGGGGTAGTTGTGACCTTTTTGGAAGAGATGTATCACTGGGGGAGTGGACTTTAAGGTTTCAAAAGTCAATACCCCAGGCCCCCTCTCTCTCCCCCTGCTTCTCTACCTGTCTCTCTTTGCCTCTCTACCTCTCTACCTCTCTGCCTGTGGATTACAATGGAAGTTCTTATATACTACGCTAGCACCATTCTTGTTTTCCTGCTGCCATACTCTCTGCCTTTGAAGCTATAAGCAAGCCCCCAGTTAAATTCTTCCTTTTATAAGCTGCCTTGGTTAAGGTGTCTCTTCATAGCAATAGAATAGTAACTAAGACAGCAGGCAACCAACATACTGGGTAAAGGATAATTAGCCTCTCCCCAAAATAAGCCCTCTTTTGATTGTCCAATAAAAAGTGGTCAGCCTTTAGATCATATGTAAACCAAGAATTTTTTTTCCTCTTTGTTTTATTGAGACAGTGCCTCCCTATACAGCTCAGGCCAGTCTTAAACTTAGGATTCTCTTGTCTTAGCCTCACTAGTGCTAAGAATATTGGTTTGTGCCACGATGCTTGGCTAAAAGTTGTATTTTTAAAACTTAGAAAATTATATAATAACACAAACAATTATTTTTGTTTTGTGGAAATAAATATTTTAACTCTAGTACATTTTCTTGCCGTTATTTAAATAAACAAAAATAAAATTGTAAAGTATATATTCATTTCAATCTACATATTTCACTAATGATTTAGAGAGATTTGTAATAGAAACTTCTCATAAAAGAAGCAGGCATTTATGGGCATTTCTATTCTCAAGTTTAATTGGAGTTGAATCTGTTTCCACTTTGCTCCTCTCTGACCAAAGTGCTGTTCTTTGTTGTCTACATTAGTCCACACAAACAGTAAAGATAAGGGGACCTGCCTGGGGAGTTATCAGACATAAGACCTCACAAATCAACACAGAAAACCTAGTCATTTGTAGCTTTCTTTCTTCTACCCCCAGAGGCTTTGGACTTTATGAACTGTTCTCCCCTCCCCCAAGTCTCACTTGCATCATTGTGCCTGGCGTGTGTTGAGAAAACGCAATATTCATTTCAGAACAACTGACTGACAGAAATAAAACAGGAAACCAGTCACCATAAATTTCAACACCTCGTTTGGCAAAGAGGAAATTGAGGCCCAGAAAGACTTAGTGTTTTCTGTCAGGCCTTAGCAAATGAGCAGGAAAACACGCAGTTGATTTTGAGAAGCAGGCCAGTGTTCTTTTTTTTTTTTTCTATAGCAGCAAAGCTTCCTCTCCTAACTATGAGCCAAATTTATTTACCCATTTTATGCCCATTAGCATAACATTTAGAAATACTGAGGAGAAAGACACAGGTCAGAAGTCAGTCCTGGAGAATTGGAAACAATTTGAGTTCTCATCAGAGTAACTATTGTTAGATCAAGATTTGTTGTTGCTCCTACACAAGACTGGGCTTTGATTTCCAGTACCTTCATTGTGGTTCACAACCATTCTTTATTCCAGTTCCAGAGTATCTGCTACTTTCTTCTGATGTCCATGAGCACTAGGCATGCAAGCAGTACATATACATACAGTCAAAATACTTATTCATTCATGAATTAGTCTAAAAGAAAATTTAAAATTTGATTGTTTCTCTATTTGGAGAAAAGATATCAAGGAGAAAAAGTATTTGCACATTTTGTCACTAATCAAACCCTTCAGACTGCAAACATACGGACTACAAGCTTATTCACAGATGCAACAGATTCAATATTAAAAACATATAGAGGATATAATGACAAAATATCATCTGCAGTAACCCAACTTCATATGACATAGATTGCCATCACTAAGATATATTTCACGTCTAATAAGTACCACGTGTGGTGGAAAGAGTTTTAATATATATTTTCTCTCCATTCCCATGCCAGAGCTATAAGGTAAGAAATTATAGCTTCAGTTTCCACTTAGAAAATAAAATCTTTGAGAAACCAAATAACTCACCAAAAGCCAAATAATTAATGACTAAGTTGACATTTAACCCCACAGTTGCCAAGACTTAAAACTCCACAACCTCCTTCAGAATTGCATTGCTGAGAATAGGATGAAAATAAACTGTCCCTAAGAGTCAGAACACAAATAAAATGTGACACAGATAATATGAAAATGGTTTCTTTGACAGAGTAAAGTTTGAGTCACCATTTTAATCTAATGAAAACTTTGAGATCTGCATCTTATGATACTAATCATTATGCCATGATTTGCACATGTGAAATGCTCCTGCATTAATGAATTTTTAAGAAAACAACATAAATCTAAGAAGTCATTGCTAATTGGAATGTCGGAATAAAGAAACTAAAAGTATGTATTACACATCCATGGGGAAAATTCTATGGGACCCCACCTTTAGATATAAAGCTAGAAGCAATTAATGGCTGCTAAGAAAAACAGAATAGTCCTTCCCATGGTTGAGGCACCTAATTGTATATCCAATAACAGTGGTCAGCCATATATATATATATATATATATATATATTACAAATGGATTCATCAAGTTTTATTTATATATTTATTCGTATATGTCTTTCTGTGTGTATAACAATACACACACAGAAAAAGAGGCCATTAGAAAGAAAGTGGTGGGAGGGGGGAGGGAGGAGAAAAAATGCATAATACTATACCAAAAAGCCAGCCCTAAAAGCCTACACACAGATAACATAATGCAGATGGTGTAGGTTGTATTTCTTTATATTTGTGAATATACATGTACATATGCATAAATATGTATGTAAAACAGCTAATAAAAAGAGTAAGAATATGTGAGAGAGTTTTGGAAGAGGAAAAGGAAGAGAAAATGATATAATCTCAAAAAATTAAATAAAAAATAAAAGCAAAAATTATAAAAAGAAAAAAGTAAGTCCCAGAGAGGAATTGTGACACATTGAACCTCTCAAAGGGTATATTTGTCACCCTCTATTTTAAAATGATGGTATATGGATGTTGGTTATGACTGTTTTGATATATAGATCATTATTCTTATTTAAATTATTAAATTATTAAGAAATGATTAATTATAAATCAATAATGTAAAACAAGTAAGGTCATATGAAATATATCAATTTTCAAATTGACAGAATGTTATGTGATATAAAAGTAGAAAAAGACAAGGTCCCTTGAGTAAATTGGGAGCATGGGGACCTTGGGAGAGGGTTGAAGGGGAGGGGAGAGGCAGGAAGAGGAGCAGAGAAAAATGTAGAGCTCAGTTAAAAAAAAAAGGAAGAAAAAGAAAAAAAGTTTTGCTAAGCTATTTTATAAAATTAGAGATAACTATCCCTGTTTCTAGGTAATCTAAATGTTTGGTAATAAAAATAAAAGTCATGCACATGTGAGGATAAACAGTTCAAGCTCATACTAACCAGGAAGATTTCACCCTGCTGGCTGGCTAGAATAGTACTATATGCTGCTTATTTAGACTGCTGGGAACAATATAATCAACAGTCTTAGCCACCTGTGAACCCTGTGACCTACAGTGATGATCAGTGTGACAAGATATGCCCACCAGTACAATAGTGGTATGAACATTATAGGGTTCTGAGGAATCACCACAGTGATTTTCACAGTAGTTGCGTAAGTGTGCACTACCACCAACAGCGCATGAGGGTTTCCCATCTCCCACATCCTTCCCAATGTTTGCTGTCATCAGTTCTCTTGATCTTAGCCAAGTTAACACACTGGGGTAAGATTAAATCTCAAAGTACTTTTAATTTTTATATCCTATGGTTTTAAAAGAGTGAACACTTTTTTCCATTTTTAAATTTTTAACTTAAAATTGGCTTTTATGCTCACTTTAACATTAAAAATATGGGATATGATAAGCTATACTTCTGAGATGGCATTTGTCTCAGTTATTGTTTTATTATAGTGAAAAGAGACCATGTTCAAGACAACTTACAAAAAGAAAAGCATTTAGTGGGAGCTTGCTTACAATTTTAGTGGGTAAGTCCATGATCATAATGGTGGGAAGCATTGTGGCAGGAAGGTAGGATTGGAGCTGGAGAGTTAGTTGAGGACTTGCATACTATTGCCAATATTATTGCCAAGATAGAGGCAGAGCGAGAGGGGGGGAGGGAAGAGGGGGCTTGGACTTAGTGTGGACTTTTGAAAGCTCAAAACCAAAGTGACACACCTCCTCCAACAAGGCCATTCCTCCTAATTATTCCTAAACAGTTGGAAACCAAATATTCAAATATATGAGCTTATAGGAACCATTCTTTTAATAATTTATTTTTAAATTCATTTTACATTCTAACTACATTTCCCCCAGCTCTCTTTCCCCCACCTTGCCTCCTACCAGCCTGCCCTCCATCCACTCCTTTCAGTGCGTAAAGGCTATCATTGTGATTCAACAAAGTCTGGCACATTAAATTGGAGAAGTACCAAGTCTTCCCCTGCATTAAGGCTGCATCAGGGGCCTCTCTGATAGTCCAAACTTCACCATTGTCTCCTACATATGGAGGGCCTACTTCAGTCCCATGGAGGTTCCACAGCTTTCTGTCTGGAGCTCATGAGATTCCAGGAGCTAGGTTCAGCTGTCTCTGTAGATTTATCCATCATGAGCTTGACCTCCTTTGCTTTATATAATACGTCTTCCCTCTCTTTGATTGGATTCCTGGAGCCTGGCCTGGTGCTTGATTGTGGATCTCTGCACCTAGTTCCATCAGTTACTGGAAAAAGGCTCTATGATGATATTTGGGGTATTGACCAATCTGATTATAGGGGAAGGACAGTTTGAGTATCCTCTCCACTATTGCTAGGAGTCTTAACTGGGATCATCCTTGTGGATTCTTGGGAATTTCCCTAGCACCAGGTTCCTCTCTAACCCCATAGTGACTCTTTCTATCAAGATCCCTCTTTCATTACTCTCCCTCTCCATCACTCCCCCCCCATCCCATTCCCTCATGTTCTCTTCTCCCATTCCCTACACTTTATGCTGAAGGAAAAGAATAAAACTGCTCTGGACCTGAAAATGGAAAGAAAAGCAATAAAGAAAACACAAACCGAGGTAAT
>NW_004949163.1:39384-40175 GCF_000317375.1 Microtus ochrogaster
CTTAATCGGGGGAGGGGGAGGGAAATGGGAGGCGGTGGCGGGGAGGAGGCAGAAATCCTCAATAAATAAATAAATTAAAAAAAAAATTTCTACTTCCTCCTCTCCTCCCATTTCCCTCCTCCTTCCCCATCTTCTCCCCCTCCCTCATCAGCCCAAAGAGCAGTCAGGGTTCCCTGCCCTGTGGGAAGTCCAAGGTCCTCCCCCTTCCATCCACGTCTAGGAAGGTGAGCATCCAAAGAGACTAGGCTCTCACAAAGCCAGTACATGCAGTAGGATCAAAACCCAGTGCCAATGCCCTTGGCTTCTCAGTCAGCCCTCCTTGTCCACCACGTTCAGAGAGTCCAGTCTGATCACATGCTCCATCAGTCCCAGTCCAGCTGGCCTTGGTGAGCTCCCAATAAATCTTTATACCCAAGCATTACCAACAGAATAGAAGAGATGGAAGAAATAATTTCAGACATAGAAGATACTATAGAAGAAATTTATACATTGATCAAAGAAAATGTTAAATCTCAAAACACTCAGGAAATCTATGATGTTATGAAAAGTACAAACATAAAAATAATAAGAATACAAGAATGAGAAGAATCCCAGCTCAAAGGCCCAGAAAAAATTGTTCCTTTTTGTAACACTTTTGTTGATTATTTGAGAGTTTCACATCATGAAACCCAATCACATTCACTTCCCCGTCCTCTCAGGTCTAATTCCTACTCTTGTAACTTTCAACCCCTCCCCCCAAAAAAAGAAGAAGAAGGAAAAGAAGAAGAAGAAGAAGAAGAAGAAGAAGAAGA
>NW_004949163.1:40275-67444 GCF_000317375.1 Microtus ochrogaster
GAGGAGGAGGAGGAGGAGGAGGAAATAAGAAGCACAATTTGTGTTGCCCCAATATCCATACACTCACCAGAACATAGTCAAACTCCCAGTTGCAAGCTCAAAAAAAAAAAAAACACTGAAAATTCAACAGAAGTCATCAATTGTAGGGAGCTAAACTTCATCACCTATATCACAATTTCCAGAAGATATTTTTTAACAAAACCATAGAATAAAAATTTTCTTACTATGGCAGTTTTAGTGTAATTGCCCCTAGAGGCTTATTGGGATACGCACTTTTAGGAGGTGTGATGTCATTGGAGTAGGTATGGCCTTGATAGAGAAAGTATATAACTGCAGAGGACAGCTTTAAGGTCTTATATATGCTTAAGCCACTCCCAGTATCTCAGATCACTTTCTGTCGTCTGTGGGTCAAAATGTAGGTCTCTCAGCTCCTTTTCCACAACCATGTCTGCCTTCATGCCACCATGTCACACCATGATGGTAATGGATTAAACCTCTGAAAATTTAAGCCATCCCAGTGAAATGTTTCTCCTCTATATGAGTTCTTGTGATGATGGTTTATCTTCACAGCAATAAAAACCCTGACTAAGACATTAATATTAAGGACATGCTTATAAAAGTACAAGAATCATACAGAACACCAACAGATTGGACCAGAAAAGGAAGTTTCCCTGCCACAAAATGATTAAAACACTAAACATGCAGAAGAAATAAAGAATATTAAAGGCTTCAAGGAGAAAAAGCCAAGTAACCTATAAAGGCAGACTTATTAGAATTATACCTGACTTCTCAATGGAGACTCTGAAAGCCAGAAGGGCATGGACAAAGGTCTCGTAGACTCTGAGAGATCACTGATGCCAACCCTTAAAAATTTTCAGTCACCAGAGATGGAGAAAACTAAATATTCCTTAGCAAAGTTGAATATAAACAACATCTACCCATAAATCCATCCCTCCAGAAGGTACTAGAGGATAAACTCCAACCCAAGATGGCTAATTACACCCATGAAAACACAGGAAATGAATAATCTCATACCAACAAAACAAAAAGAAGGAAAAAAACACACACGTACGTACTACTACTACCACCACCAACAAAATAACAGGAATTAACAATCATTGGTTATTAAAATCTCTCAATATTAATAGACTCAATTCTCCAAAAGAAAGTTATAGGCTGACAGAATGGATGCAAAACCAGGATCCATCCTTCTACTGCATACAAGAAACACACTTCAACATCAAAGACATACATTATTTCAGAGGAAAGGGTTGGGAAATGGTTTTTCAAGCAAATGGATCCAGGAAGCAAGCTGGTTAGCTATTTTAATATCTAACAAAGTAGACTTTCAACCAAAATTAATCAAAAGAGATGGTAAGGGACACTTAATACTCACCAAATGAAAAATGCACCAAGAAGACCTCTCCAGAACAGTCACATTTGTAAAAGAATCATTAGTAAAGCTTAAGTCACACATCAAACCTCAAACATTAATACTGGGAGTCTTCAATACCTCATTCTTACCAATGGACAGACAAAAACTAAAAATAGAAATCATGGAAAACTGAACAATTCTCTACTGAATGACTACTGGGTCAAGGCAGAAATGAAATTAAAGACTTCCTAGAATTCAATAAAAATGAGTGCACAACATACCCAAACTTATGGGACTCAGTGAACGTAGTGCTAAGAGAAAGTTTATAGCACTAAAAGAATCTTCATAAAGAAATTTCAGAGATCTCATACTAGCAACTTAACAGCACACATGAAAACTCCAGAAAAAAAAGAAACAAATACCCCAAAAGAATAGATGTCAGAAAAATAATTAAATTGCAGGCTGAAATCAGCAGAATAGAAACAAGGGATCAATGATACAAAGAGTTGGTTCTTTGAGGAAATCAACAAAATAGATAAACCCTTATCCAAACTTACCAAAACTCAAAGAGAGAATATTCAAATCAATAAAATCAGTAACAAAAATGGGACATAACTACAGAACCAAGGGAATCCAAAGAATCATTAAGTCATACTACAAAATCCTGTAGTCTTAAAAAAATGGAAAAATCTAAAAGAAATGAACACTTCTTTTGATAGGTGTCACATACTAAAATTAAATCAAGATCAGATAAACAATTCAAATAGGCCTATAACACTTAAGAAAATAGAAGCTACATGAATGTGGAACAACTTTCGGGAATTGGTTATCTCTTTCTGTTGTGGGAGGCTGCGTGTTTGTTTCCCGGCCGCCCAGACTCCCGAAATACTCACACGGAAATCTGTATTAATTGCAATATTAGTTGGCCAACAGCTTAAGCACATTTCTGTCTAACTCTTATATCTTTGGTTAACCTATTTCTATTATTTTATATTTTGCCATGAGGTTCATTGCCTACTGGCAAGGTGGCTCATTGACTCTGCTCTCTCTCTCTCTCTCTCTCTCTCTCTCTCTCTCTCTCTCTCTCTCTCTCTCTCTTATTAAGCCATAGGCCAAAGCCAGCTTTTTTATTAAACAACAAAAGCAACACATATACAGAAGGACTTCCCACAGGGCAAGGAACTGCCTGTGCCTCAACTAGTGACAAAGTACGTGGTATCTGAACTGGAAAGCAGGACACAAGGAAAAAGACCGCCAAACCTTCCCAAGACAGGGTAAGACAGTTCTGAAAATGTTCCTACCTCTGAAAATTGTCTGTCAGTTACTCTAGTCCTTAGCCAAAGTTGGTTGCTTCAACATTGCAAATGAGACTTTGGGTGAATGTTCAGATAGCCAGTTATCTCTGTCATATATTGCACATTTTGGAAGCAGCTTGACTGTACTTCCTGCCTAGTCAAATAATACTATCTCCCTGACTCCACCTTCTTTTTCCTCTGTCTCTGCCTGGAATTCCTGCCTTACCCTACTCTGCTAAGCCACTGACCGAAACAGCTTTATTCACTAACCAATAAAAGCAACACATAGAGACAGACTTCCCACACAATCCTTCCACTGTGGTGTAGGTTCCAAAGACACAACTCAGATTTTCAGACTTGGAAACAATCATTACTCTCTGCTAAGCCATCTCATTGAGCTTTTGACTGTGTTGGTACTATGCCTTCCCTGTGTCCTCATGTTTTAACATCCATTATAATACAAAAAGCTTTCTTGTTTATATTTCTTACTAGAGTTTCATGAGTTTCATGAAGTTTAAAGTTCGAATGTTATCATCACATCACAGCAGAGAAAAGAACCTCAGGGGGATAAAAAACCATCTTGGTCTAGATTATACGGTTAAGAAGGGGCAGAAATGGTGCTAGGGTCCAGTTCTACGTACTATCAATTAGCTATATCATAGTTCCAATCAATATAAAAAAATTCTCTCACCTGTATTTTGAAACAAGAAATTAAAAGACAGAATTGATTAGTTGTAAGGCTCTAGAATACTGGATACCAATACCTAGGTACTGGATCAAGGTATCTGTGCATAACCCTTCCTCTAATCTCAGAGTGATAGTAGATTTATGGAGAGTTCTTATTACTTCAAAAATGTTCAAAAGTTAGACTGTTTTATTTTTTCTCTCTGTCTCTGTTTCTCCCCTCCCCCCACTCCGTGTGTGTGTGTGTGTGTGTGTGTGTGTGTGTGTGTGTGTGTGTGTGCACAGTTCTCCAAATTTGGTGAATAATGTTCATTATTCATGCTAGTAATAGGCAAGTTTCCAAAACTGGATTAATGTTTCTGAAATAAAATCTGAAATGCATAAGGGAATTTCTACAAATTATACCTAAAGAGGAATGAAGTAGTCCCCATGGTGAGTGATGTTTTCTCAAGAACATTATGGCACAGAAAAAACAACCTCACTAAGAGAAATGAAGTAGTTCCAAATATACTAGCTCTTGATGAAGCAAGTAATGACTTTGGAAAGTCAATTATAGACATACATAGCAATAGTTATATTCAAAGACATTCTAGGTGTCAAAAACAACTAATCATGCCTTAAGTATTCAGACCTCATATGTCTGGCAACTTTACCTATCTAAACACAGTTGATAGAGCCAGGAAGGAAACAAAATAATCTTGAATTGCAAAAATAGACAACATAAAGTCCATAAATTGAAACTCATCTACTTTGTTCCATAAGAAATTTTCCCATTTTAGAAGACAAACTAGTCAAATAAAATAAAAATTAGCAGTATTTTTCTTCTTTTTAAAAAATTGCTCTGGATACATTGACTGCTGTGCTTTCTAAGCCAGGGATAAAATTAGGCTTATTAGCAGGAGAAAATTTTGAGAGATTATATTTTGAAAAGTTAAAGCATTATTAATATAATAAAAATAAAGAATTGTATTTCATAAGTACATTTTTCAGAAACAAAGAGGTTCAATAGACATGGGAGAGAAGCAATGAATCACAATACAACAGCTGATGTTTATAATAATAGTGACCTTGAGTGATCCTAAAACAGATTTCTTCATTCTTCTCTAATACATAATATCCCAAGCACAGTTTCCTCTCCCTCCACTCCTCCCAGTGCCCCCACCACTTCTCTCCCCAAGATCCACCCATTTTCTGTTTATCTTCAAAAAAGAGCAGGACTCCCAAAGATACCAAGGATATCAATCATACACAACACAACAAGATAAAATACGACTTGTCATATACCGTCATATCACGGCTGGACAAGGCAACCAGTAGGAGTAAAGGGGTCCCAAAAGCAGAGAAAAAAGTCAGAGACAGCCTCCTCTTCCACTCTTAGTAGTTTCACAAGAACACCAAGCTACACAATGATAATGGATATGAAGAGGACCTAGCAGGTCCTGTGATTTCTGCTTCAGTCTTTGTGAACTGAAACTGTGAACACTGCTTAGTTATTTGATTCTGTGGGCAGTGTTCTCATGGTGTCCTTGACCTCTCTGGCTCTTACAATCCTACCCTTTTAAAGAACTTTTTAAATGCATTTCATTTTGTGTATGTGTGGAGGGGAGTAGGAGTGCGCCCCTGCAATAGCATGTATATTGAGACTAAAGCAATGAGTCAGGTCTTTCTTTCTGCCATGTGAGTCACAGGAATGGAACTCAGGTCCTTAGGCTTGATATTAACTGCTTTTCCCAGCCAGGTCATGTTACCAGCCCCATTGTTATCAGTCTATAAGTAAATACAATAATGGTAGCAGCAACAAATGCTTGTAAAGTGTTCAATGTTTAAAACATGCTTTTAAAAATATGTTGCATATTGATTTCATCTAATGCAGCCTACTTTCATAAAGATGACAAAACTAAAACCCAATGATATAAAATTAATCTCAATCTGTGTCAGTGCTTCTTTCTTAGTACACATGCTACATTGATTAGTATACATTGGATAAGTGGTAAGAACATATGTGTATGTGTATGCTGTTTTTACTTAATGTGAAGCTTTAAGTGTTCAGGTATTTACACTTCTGGGCATATACCCAAAGGATGCACAATCATACCACAAAGATATTTGTTCAACTGTGATTATAGCAGCACTACTTGTAATAGCGAAAACCTGGAAAAAAACCTAGATGCTCCTCAACCAAAGACTGGATAAAGAAAATGTCATGCCTTTCAGCCATTCTAGATTCCTCTGTTGAGAGTTCTCTGTTTAGGTCTGTATTCCATTTTTTATTGGATTATTGTTCTTTTGATGGCCAATTTCTTGAGTTCTTTGTATATTTTGCAGATCAGTCTCTGTCTGATATGGGGTTAGTGAAGATCTTTTCCCATTCTGTAGACACTTAAGGAAATGTTCAACATCCTTAATCATCAGAGACATGCAAATCAAAACAACTCTGAGATTCCATCTTATACCTGTATGAATGGCCAAGATCAAAAACACTGATGACAACTCATGCTGGAGAGGTTTTGGGGTAAAGGGAACACTTCTGCATTGCTGGTGGGAATGCAAGCTGGTACAGTTCCTTTGAATGTCAGTATGGTGATTTATCAGAAAATTAGGAAACGTCCTTCCTCAAGACCCAGTAATACCACTTTTGGGTATATATCCAAAGGATGCTCAATTGTGCCACAAGGACATGTGCTCAACTGTGTTCATAGCAGCATTGTTTGTCATAGAAAGAACCTGGAAACAACCTAAATGCCCCTTGACTAAAGAATGGATAAGGAAAATGTGGTACATTTATACAATGGAGTACTACACAGCAGAAAAAAATAACATCTTGAATTTTGCAAGAAAATGGATGGATCTAGAAAACATCATTTTGAATGAGGTAACCCAGACACAGAAAGATAATTATCACATGTACTCACTTATAAGTGGTCTTTAAACATAAAGCAAAGAAAACCAGCCTACAAATCACAATTCCAGACAACTTAGACAACAATGAGGACACTAAGAGAGACATACATAGATCTAATCTACATGGGAAGTAGAAAAAGACAAGATCTCCTTAGTAAGTTGGGAGCATGAGGACCTTGGGGGAGGGTTGGAGAGGAGGGGAGAGGCAGCAAGGGGAGGGGAACAGAGAAAAATGTAGAGCTCGATAAAAGTCAATTTTAAAAAGCCATTAAAAAAGAAAATATCATTCACTTGCACAATAGAGTACTACTCAGCAGGAAAAAAAAAACAATGGCATCTTGAAAATTGCAGGCAACTGGATGAATATAGAAAAAAAAAATCATCCTAAGTGAGGTAACCCAGACTAAGAAAAACAAACCCAGTATGTATTCACTCCTAAGTGAATTTTAAATTCAAAGCAAATGTAAGCATGTTATAATTCACAACTCCCGAAAATCTTGAGAAAAAGGAGGACCGTAAGAAAGACACACATGGAGGGCCCCAGGAAAGGGAAATTGTTAAAATCTTCTGGGTCAACTAGGAAGGGTAGTAAAAGAGAGGGGATAGGGTAAGGGAACATGAGGACTTGATATGGCTGAGTTGGGGAAGAGACAAAGAGGGAGAGCAATGAAAGAGATATCTTAATGAAGGGAGCCATTGTAGTGGCAGGGAGAAACCTGGTGCTAGGAAAATTCCAAAAAAATCCACAAGGATGACCCCAGCTAAGACTCCTAGTAATAGTGGAGAAGGTGCCTGAACTGGCCTTTTCCTATAATCAGATTAGTGACAGCCCGATTTGTCATCATAGAAATTTCATCCAGTTACTGACTGAAGCAGATGAGGTGATCCACAGCTAAGCACTGTTCTGAGCTCCTGGGGATTAATTGCAGAGAGGGAGAAAGGATCATATGAGCAATGGGGATGAAGATCATGATTGGGAAAACCACAGAAACAGTTGACGTAAGTTAGTGAAAGCCCGGGGACTCTGGACTGACAGCTGAGGATCCTGCATAGGACTGAACTGAACTAAGCCCTCTGAATGTGTGCTTAGAACAGCTATGCGGCTTCATCTGTTGTGGGGGCCTGGCAGTGAGACCATAAATTATCCTGGATGCATGAGCAGGCTCTTTAGAGCCCACTTCCTGTGGAGGGATACCTGGGATACCTTTCTGAGCCTTGATACAGGGGGGAGGGACTTGGTCCAGACTCAACTTGGTATACCTGATTCTGTTGATTCCCAGAAGGAGGCCTTTCCTCACCTGAGGAGTGGATGGGGGTTGGACGGGGCGAGGTGGCAGGGTGGGAGAAGGGGAGGGAGGAGGAACTAGGGCTAGTATGTAAAATTAAAAATATTTTTAAATAAAAAAAGAAGAAAGGTTTTAGGTATTTAAAAAGCCACACTAGCATTTCTACAGAATACAGCTCTAAAATATAGATCCCTGGAATAATTTAGAAAAATCTAGAATTCACCTTATTTTCTTCTCCCATAGCATATATAATTTTTTTAATTATCAGAAATTACTAAAGAAATTCAAACAAAATTTTCTTGCCCTCAAAGGCTAAGAAAATACTTCTTCATGATATGATGGACTGGAACCTTCTTCAAGATTGACCTGTGAAGGATAGCAACACCCAGCCTATTTCAAATAGAGTCTATGAAATCCACCAAAGGAGTGAGCAGACAGCTGCAAATGCAGAGCATAGAGGAAGATTCAGCAGCATGAATGACCCAGGGTAGGGGATTCCTTATCAGAAATTTTGTTCTTATGTTTAGTCTCTTTATTACATTATCTAATTTTGATTATGTGTTTTCTCATTATTGTAATGTCTTTTTCATTTTTACTTATTATCTTTGCCTAATTTTTCCTAATCCTATGGCCCCTTTCTCTTCATCTTCATCATAATCCCTCCTTGGTGCTTTTTCTTTGCTTTCAATTATTAAATAATGCTTCTTTTGCCATTTCTTCCATCTCCTGCCCTCCTTTCATCTCATCCACTCACTGCTTCCACAATTACTCTAAGTACATTTTAATTTCAAAGCACACTCTATATTACTTTTTATATTTACTGCCTTGTGGTAATTGGTGATATATTAGTGTGTTTAAATTAATTTTGAGCATACATTTCTACACCTGGTAGAGTTAGGTTTGGTGCTGCTACATCAGTTGGTTTAATGCTTGTTGAGTACTACTGCAGACTTCAAGATCAGACTACTAAGAAGATTTCCAAATAAAACAACAAAAAATTAAAATCAAAGTATATACAAACTGCAACACAGAAGCAAACAAAAAATAACGCAACATGACTTCTCCAAATGATCATAGCTCCTCAATAACAAAAAAATACTGATATGTGTGAAATATGAAATTAGAAGTCAAAAGTTATTAGCAAAAATTAGCAACAACCTGAAAGAGATTATAAACAAGTATATGAGTGAGGCATGGAAACTAAACCAAGACCTAGACAAGAAAGCTAGTAACATACAGAGGAAAGTCAACAACATGTATGAAACTCAAAGACAGGATGGAAAAGACATAAGCTTGGAAGAGAAGTTCATCAGGAAAATTCAGAATTTGAAAACAAATATGACTGTTAGAATTAAAGATTTCAATAACTCTAAAAATGCAATAGAAGTACCACAAACAAACAAATAAATAAACAAACAAATGACAGACTATCAGATAGAGGTCAAGGTATTACATTAAAACACTAGTAATGGAAAAAATAAATGAGCATGACCACACTGACCCAAAACTCTGTATTAGTATCAAGATATCAAACACAGAAACTCATGGGATAGATGAAGGTGCAGTAAAATCAAAAGTTACAAGATTCTAGTCAACAAAATTGCAGCAGAAAATTGATTAAATCTGTGTAGACATCCAAACACAAGTGGCCTTTAGAACCCTAAAGAAACATCACTAGAGAAGAACAGCATCAAAGGATATTATAAGCAAATGGTAAAAATATAATGCTGAAGGCTGACAGTGGAAAACACAACCCACCCAAAATGTAAGCATGTCTGAATAATATCAGATCCTTCACCAGCAGTCTTAAAGACATGAAACCACAGAATTTATGGCCCCAAAGTAAATGAGTACCAACAAACATTTCTATATCAGTTCAAAGCCACCAAACAAGCACTGCAGAAAATGCTTAAAATAATACCACAGATTGACGGAGATGGGGAGATTCATGATGTGCCAAGTTGCACAATCATGAGTCTCCAAATTTCTATCCCCAGTATCAACGTAAATGCCAGGCACAATAGCAAACATCTGCAACTCCAATGCTGATGAGGCAGAGACAGGCAGATTCTTCTCATTGGGTACCAGTCTAACCAAGTGGTTAACTCAGGGACAGTACTAGATATTCTGTCTCTAAAAGTAAGATGGAGAGAGATCAAGAAAGATATACAAGGTCAAAACTCTGTCTTCTATCTGTAAACACTGTGCACACACTCAGAGACATGCATAACACACACACACAGAAAGAGAGAGAGAGAGAGAGAAAGAGAGAGAGAGAGAGAGTCCTATATGCAGAAAAGAAAAACAGTCTTTTCATGGGAGTACAAAAAAATATATATTTTATGAAAAAAATAAATGACCAAGGAGAGTGAGGAAAGGAACTATCATGTCCAACACAGAAAACCTCTAATTCTATTAGAGAAAACAAAACAACCAATAATAAAATTCAAGCAACCCAAAACACATCCAACAATTCCGCTCTTGGGAATATACCCAAGAGATGCCCAATCATACTACAAAAGCATTTGTTCAACTGTGTTCATCGCCAGAACCTGGAAACAACCTAGGTGCCCCTCAATAGAAGAATGGATAAAGAAGGTGTGGCAATATACACATTAGAATTCTACTCCGTAGTAAAAATGAAATGACATCTTGAATTTTGCATGCAAATGGATGGCAATAGAAAACACTATCATGAGTGAGATAACCCAGACTCAAAAGGATGAATATGGGATGTACTCACTCATAATTGTTTTCTAGCCATAAATAAGGATCATGGAGTCTACAATTGGTGAACCTAAAGAAACTAAATAAGAAGGTGAACCCAAAGAAAAACATGTAGTTATCCTCCTGGATATTGAAAGTAGACAAGATTGCCAGGCAAAAGTTGGGAGCATGGGGGTGGGGGTGGGGTGGGGGTAAGAGGAGATGGGGAGAGAGAAGTGAGAAGGGGAGGATGGGGAAAGCTTGGGGGGATGGGATGGTTAAGATGGAGGAAGGGTAGATATGGGAGCAGGGAAGAAGATATCTGAACTAATGGAGCCATTTTAGGGTTGGCAAAAGACTTGGTTCCAGAGGGGTTCCCAGGTGTCCAAGGGGATTTCCCCAGCTAGGTCCTTGGGCAGCCTGAACTGGCCTTCTCCCATAGCCACACTGATGAATATCTTGCATATCACTATAGAACCTTCATCTGGCGATGGATGGAGATAGAAACAGAGACCCACATTGGAGCCCCGGACTGAGCTCCCAAGGTGCAGATGAAGAGCAGAAGGAGGGAGAACATGAGCAAGGAAGTCAAGACCGTGAGGGGTGCGTCCACTCACAGAGATAGTGGGACTGATCTAATGGGAGCTCACCAAGGCCAGCTGGACTGGGACTGAATGAGCATGTGATCAATCCGGACTCTCTGAATGTGGCTGACAATGATTGCGGACTGAGAAGCCAATGATAATGACACCGGGTTTTGATTCTAAGGCTTTTTGGGAGCCTAGTCTGTTTGGTTGCACACCTTCCTAGACCTGAATGGAGGCGGGAGGGCCTTGAACTTCCCACAGGGCAGGGCACCCTGACTTCTCTTAGGACTGGAGAGGGAGGGGGAGAGGAGTGGGGGGAGGGGGAGGGAAATGGGAGGAGGTGGAAATTTTTAACAAATGAATTAAAATAAATAAATAAATACGCAACAAAACAAAAAACCCACATCCAATTGAATTAAATGAATTAGGAGACCTCTGTTAATAACAAGGTTAAATATAAATGGCTTTAACACACCAATAAGAAGAGATTAGCTTATTCAATTTAAAGACAAGATCCAATGATTTATTGTATTTATGGGTTGTGAGAAATCATATTAGAAAGTTATTTTCACATGCATGTTTATTGCTGAACTATTCACAATAGCAAAGATATAGATCCTGTTCATATCTTTGATATCCATAAATAAATGAATGGACCAATGAAATGTACTATTATAAACAATGGAATTTTATTAAACTATAAAGAAATACCTGGACAAATAACAAAATTTTGATCACATTATATATATGTATGTACATATATTATATATATATATATGAAACATGAAGGTAGAGAGGGAAATGAGAGATGTAAAGTGATACATGCAACATACAATAAGGGAGTAATAAAATACAAGAGGTAACAGAACATTTGTATCAAGAAAGCTGAAAGGAGAATGCAGGAGAAATAAAGGGCACCAATAAGAATTGGAGAACAATCAAGAGAAGTCTGGGGGAGTAAATAAGAAAGTACGATGATGTATACATATGGAAATATCGCATGAAATCCACTCCCTTATACGCTAACCCAAAAATGTAATAAAAAGTTAAAGGCTATTCAAAACATAGAGACAAGACAAAAATAGCAATTTTCTGAGACTAACCATTGCTTTATAAAATTTCACTTTAATGATACCCAATATTTGAAAATGGTTGGCTTCAAAATTTCCAGTGGGAAAGATTTATATTAGTAATGATGCAACAACAAAGATTTATTAAATGGCAATGCTTGTTCTGCATTAATGATAGGATTCAATTCAGCTCATTGGGGTATTTTTCTTATAAAAACTTAGGCTCAACTTAACCTTAACAGAATGAAACTGCATGTATTGTGTGATTCTTCTTTAATCTGTTGATTTAAATGTATCAAATGAAGTTGTGTCTGAAGTTACATGTGAAACAATCAATCTAACTAGAGAATGACACAACTGATTTTAATAAACAAATAAATGAGAATATTTCCCAATTAGTGCCAGTAAACAAAAACTATACAAGACATCACAAACTCACAGACATTTAGGCAAAAAGGTTTCATTTTGAGATTTTAATCTCCAGTTTGTTAAATATGCAGAGCACAATTCTATTTAAGGTGTTTGCATTGTGGTTTCCATGGTAATTTTGAAAGGCTCATCTGAAATAATTTTTTAAGGTGAGGAAAAATCTTACAGACATTTTAAGTTATAATGTTGATAATTTCCATAATTCATATTAATATAAAAAGCCATCCCATTGGCACAAGTAGTGTATGTTTTCTAAATAAAGTTAGGGTCATATTCTGATGTAGACTTCCCAATGTTTAGATAACTTGTACATGCCCATTACTTTTTAATATATTTTTCTCAGGTGAAGATGAGACTATTGGCCCCATTACTGAGGAATAGGTAGAAGACTCTTTCTGTTGACTATCACGTTGTGTGAAGAGAAAGCTTTTTCTCAGAAGGGCCCTAGATGATATTGGCATAGAGAACTCCTGTAGACAGATTATTTGATTGAAGTGGATGTTTCTTCCCAACACTCAGTATCACATTGAAATGACATGACTAACCTGACAGAGTAGAAAGGTTATTCTCGATAATCATTTCATCACATTGTGTTGGAACATCCAAACATTCAAGAGAGATGGTCTGAAGATTCTCCTTCCTCTGATGAATTTCCAAAGTACTGTCCTTACATCTCACACATGACTGGATGAACAAACTACCATGCTCTGAAAATTGATCACGAAATTCAGAAGTCATAAAATAATACACAACTGGATCAAGACAACAATTCAGATTTGCAAGACACAGGGAAATGATGTGAAAACACAGAGTGCTTTTAATAAAAGAACAGTTGGAGAAGACGTGTTGCTTCACCATCATAAAAAACGGGAAGTTGAGATGGTAAGGCGTGAAGCACACTATGAATACCACTGCACACATTAGGACCATCCTCAAAGCCTTTTTCCTCTCTTTAATATTCTGGGGTGGATCATGGAATTCCTGTAGAGATTTTCTTGTTTTCCATGTGCAATATGTAATAATTACAACAGGCAATACAAACCCTCCAAGTTCAGCAGCCGTCACCATGCCGATGGAGGAAGCCATACTAATGTCATGAAGCCCTAAATCAGCAAAGCAGGATTCGCTGTTGTTGGCTAGGCCCGCACTTCTCAGGATGGGAAGTGGCAAACAGGCAGTCCCCACGACGACCCAGATGGCAACACTGATGGCCACATCGTACCTACGCTTCCAGTTTCTGGCTCTAAATGGCTTGAGGAGAAAGAGGCATCTCTGAAGGCTGATGCATGTCAAGAAAAAAATGCTGGCATACATGTTGAGATATTTCAGATAGAAGCAGAGCAGGCAAAGAGCCCTCTGGAATGGCCAGTGACGGTTGATATAATAGTAAATCCGGAGAGGTAAGGACAGGACGTGAGCAAGATCTGCCACGGAGAGGTTGATCATGAAAATGATGGCCTTATTCTTCTTGCTGATGAAGCGCCACAGGACCCACAGGGCTGCACTGTTAGCCAGGAGACCCGGGATGAATATGAAGATATAGGTGGTTGCATACAGAGAGTACTGAAATGTCAGACATGTGACATTGCAATTAATCTCAACAGTGCTGGTACTATTGCTGCCCATCTTGAATATCTCAGTATGTTCATCAAGTTGACCTATAGAGTTATGGCTCTTGTTCAAAGATATAGGTGGTTGCTAAGAGGGTGTACTGAAATGGCATTTGCAGATCAGTGCACTTAACTGTCATACTGTTTGTGCGGTGACTTCCCAACTTGTGCAATTATGTTCCTTCATTAGGAAAAGCCTTTGCGTGGTGGTTTCTATGGAAAATAGAATAAAGATAGGGTCAGAGGCAGGTCAGTATATTAGTTGTATTCCTACCAGAGGTGGTAAAATGTCATCTTTCATAAATTTGAAAGCTCTCATCTATGTCGAATTAAAATAGTGGAGCAATTTACCAAGAGATAAATAGTAGCTAGGGAGATATTTTCTAAAATGTTAAAGATAGTTATTTTGACAGTAACTTTAATCTGGTTTTTATTCTGACAGAGAATCATCAAAATTCACAGGTAACCAACAGCCAAGATCTCATGACCCATTAGTTCCCAGACAAATATCCCATCCCCCTTGTGAAGATCCATGTTTCATTTGTATACCTGTCTCTGTCCAAAAAGTTTGAGATTTAGCAAAGTTATTGTCATCAACCCCAGGACAGTGAATTTTTAATCCATTTTCAGTAGCTACCTTATAAATCATTATATGGTTACTAAGGTGAGCTATGAAATCTTAACTGCATCAGGGGTCTAAGCAGGGGCTGGCAGGGCACTAGGCTTTAGGAAGGATAAGGTCTCAAGAAAAACAGGGCTCCCTTCTTCAAAATTTGACTGAAAGCAAGGTTTGTTTTACTAACATCTTGTTGACGCCTTTTATAAGCTATTGCCACGAAAGTTCTGTGTTCATTAACAATACCACGGCTTCAGACACTCATATATATTGAAACAATCCTTTTACTATTTTAGTTGGCTTCTAGAACGCATGAAGCCCTAGAGGGTATCCTGCCAGAAATGAAGCGAAAGGAGGCTGTTCCCCTTTAGCTCTGAAATCCCGTGAAAATTATTCATGTAAATTGTTGTATTTCCAGTCGTCTTAAATTTTGAAAACGTCTTTCATTGATTTAGTGACTTCAAATCTGCTTCCGTGTTGTTTCAGCTTAGCTATTCCTGTCAAAGACAAAAGAGTCTACTCCTTGCTAGACAAAAAAAGCTCTTCAAATATCTGAAAATAACAATCATGCCTTCCCTAAAATCTTCCTTAGCCAGATTAAACATTCATTTCCTAATATGACATTGTCCTTGTTCTTGGTTTTGTTTTATGTTACAACTTTACTGCTTTTGGCCAAAAGCCACCATGGAACAACTTATTTCACCCTTAGGGTGAACATTTAACTAATTATCATTTGATAGTTTTTAGGAAATATGTTTTATATATCTGATTTCAAACACAAAAGAATAAACCACATTTTATTGCTTCATTGTACTTTTTAGTACTTGAAAAGGCAGTTAGTTTCCTACACATTTATAAAGTTAAAGGAAACATGAGACAACATTAATGGCAACAAGTATTCAAGTGGAAAAGTGAAATGCATATGCTGCAATGCCTCTTGAATTAGTCTGCAAAGTAATATGGGGTCCTAGAACCATGGGTACAAATCTAGCCACAGTCAATCAAAGGCTGTAAAGATGTAATCAATTCAGACAAAGCCCATACTGTTTCAGAACCTACGTGATGTCTCTACAGTGAGTACATGTAACTCTTGGATAAACTGTGTTTACTTAGCTGAAAGTTCAGTGCAGTCAAACAACCAGGTCATTCAGGCAAACAGCTACTCTGATTTTTTTTTTTTGAGTTAACTATGCTGTTGAATCAGGCAATTGGCCCAGTAAAGTGTAAGTGGAGAAACACTATCACCTTTTTATAATTTTCTTGCACTAACTGAAATAATTGATATTGTGTATTTTTTATATTCAAGCTAAAGTTATAAAATACTTGCAAACACAAACCAGGTGGAGTGTTCAAATATAATCAGACACTTAATGCTGATAATCTTGGTTTAATTATAAAAATGAGTAACAATTACTAAATGCCTATTTTGTACAGATTCTATAATAAGTATTCTGTGTATACTCTATCAATCTCTGACACCAGTGTTATGAAACAATAAGATACAATGGCTGATTTGTCAGATGAACAACCTGAGACTTCTAAAAGGCAAGGCTCACTTCCACAAATCACAAAAGCAATTTTTCTGGCATCCCAGTATCCATAATTCTAATAATTCTCTTTAGTGAGCATCATATAATATTTTTGGCATGTTGAGGTCACTTTCCTTTCCAGGTGGTTTTCTTGCGGGAAATAGAAATCTCCTACATGCCTAATACTCATCCTCTTGTTGCATATTTTCCTTTCAAATGAAAGTCTAGTAAATGGTTTTGAATATTGGAAAGGTCTGCTGACGTTTTGTTGAGTGAATGATTTTTTTGAAGGACAAATTAATCTGAGAGACAGAAAGTCTTTGTGAGAGGAGGTGAATGAGTGGGAATGAAGGAGTATCTGGGGATTAAGATTTAGCTGTGATGTTTGACTTGACCACCAGGTGTCAGAAATACACCAATGTTCAAATACGTTAACACATGAAAGGAATTTGAAACTCCATTAATAGAAAAATTAAAGGTGATCAATTGGCATCCTGTGAACTTCAAAAACAGAATCCTTTCAACAGTATTTTAGAATGCTTGGTTTACTATTGCCATCAGCTTCCACATTTCATAATCATTTTCTAAAGAGTGCTTGGCTTCTAGATGCATTATAGATTCCTAAATTATAGAGCAATTAGGGGTCATCTAGATAAGAATAAGTTACTTTCAGAAGCGGAAAACAATTCTAGAAAGAGAAACCTAAAAGTTACAAATTCACACAGAAAGTTAGTGGTAATGGCTAAACTGGGGTCTCTGGCCTCTCACCACAGAATAATAGCAAATTTTCCAGGAACTTGGAAGACGGAAAGCACATTTTTGTAATTACACGATAACACAAATGTTCAGAAATTAACCAATGCCAGATTTTAGATCACTAACCTTGACAGTTAACTGTTAGAAAAAGAGGTATTGCGTCCTTCCAAATTTTCCAGAGCAAATACACTATCTTTAAAGGAATAACTAGTCCCTGAAGGATAAGATTGCCTAAGAAGCCTACTTAAAAATACTTAATTATGTTGTTGCTAATCTTTCATTATTTCTACACATAAGGAAAAGAGTTCCATTAGAAAATAGAGATAAGCAAAGACAGAACAAATTTTATTAATATCAAATGCTCAGTCTTAGAGTCTTGATCCTCTCTGGTTTTATACATATACAGAGACATTTATATAAACAAAAGTTTCCAGACATAACATTTTCATTCATAAACTTTGCAGGCAATTTTTTATGTATACTGACTTATAAATGGATTCATAAATAGCCGTTTTAATTAAATTTGACTTGTATACACACACACACACACACACACACACACACACACACACATATATATATATATATATATCCATAAACATAGTTTTAATCACTTAATCACAGTTAGAATAAAAATCCATGTCAATAATATCTAAATGATAATTTAATGGATATTTGCATTTTAATTACGTTATCTAGTATAGTTTATTTACTTAATGGACATTGTAGTTGATTACCATTTTTCATACTATTAGAAACAATGGGAAAGTCCAGAATGGTGATACCTGTTTACAGTCCCAAAGTTGGGAGGTTCAGGCAGGAGAATCAGAAGTTAAAGTTCACCATCCTTTACATAGCTATGACAAGGTCAGCCTGGGCCATGTGAGATCTTTTCTGAAAAAAAAAAAATACAAGTTATAGTAAACATTATTCCATACTCATCTTTATATAGTTGAACAACTTGTTTCTTAAATTTTAAGTTGAATTGCTAGGAATTAAGTAGGAAATTCAAATTATCCAAGAAGGCTTCCCATATGAAATTCCAAAGTTCATGTTCCATTCTGTAACCTCACAGTGCCAAATATGTTAGTGTTCCAAATAAATGAAATCCTGTCTGTCTGGTGGAAGATGTAGCTAACAATGACTCAACTGAATAACATGTGACAAATTGTGCAAACATAAGTTGAACATAGCTGTATACATTGTCAGATAGTAAATCAAGCTGAATAATATATCCTTCACCCCATATAGCTATGATTTTCAACAGAACATTTAAATTTTCCTGCTGGTAGTTCTCCAGTATTCTAAGTAACATTTGTTATTTTGTGATGGTCCATGGCCAATCTCCAGGATGGATCCTGACTCATTTCTTAGCACCCAGCTAAAGGATCGGCTGTAGTTAGACAACTACAACAGTTATCTTAACAACACAATGGAAAAGAATCTTGAAAGTTCCACTTTTAATAGGCTTATAACCACAAATCCAAATACTGTAGCACGTGAGCTAGAGTAAAGTCCTACCCAGAATTTTTTATTCAGTAGATCTTGAATGGGGACCAATAATAAACACTTCTAATAATTATCCCACATGATCACTGTTTGAAATCACTGCCCGCACACACTTCTAAAACAAGCAAGAGTTGTTTTATCTGAGAAAAAAGTACCTTTTCCTCACAAATATTGGGAATAATTTAACTCACCATTTTTTTCTTTTCCACATTGGATATAAGGAAATTTTTTGACAAGTTCATGGTCTAATTTCCAACAATTTGTAGTATAATTTGGCATGTTTCTCTATACTCAATTATCTTTCTCTTCTCAACACTCTGGAAAAAATACTAATAAAAATATTTAAGGGAGGTTTTTCTCAGTGCTTAAGAACACTTGTTGTTCATAGGACCTTAGTTCCATTCCCAGCACACATATGGAGGGCTCATTGAATCCTTGGGCACCAGGCACACATGTGGTGCACAGACATACATTCAGGCAAAATACTCATACACATAAAATGATAAAAAAAAAATCTAAAAAAAAATATTGACACCAAAATACTACATCATGTTTCTGGTTTTCAAAAATACAGTCAGGCTCTCTGTTTAAAAAACAAATCTTCCATAATTGGAAAACAATGTCAGTTATCTGAATTAGTTATTTATTACCTGATGCATCTTTGAGAAAAGCTTAATGAACTTATTTCTAAAATATCTTGTACAATCAGTTCCATACAAAAGTTATTTTTAATGTTCAGAGACGCCACCATGCTGAGGTTTTAGCACTTGTATAAACAATGTTTCCCAAAATTCTTACCACGCCAAGACAAAACATGCATTATAGGAAAACAAATTACGTTTTCTTAAACTTCCTAGTCCTCCTCCAGTGTCAGGAACTTCAAAACAGGAGGTTCAATAAAAGTCAAAGGATACAGTGATCTTAAAAAGACTTTCTTTGGCTTCAGAATGTAACTGGTAAAAACACTTTGCTCATTTGTGGCTGATTTTTGTTTTAACAGTAAAATCTATTTCTGATTTTACCACCACCCCCTCCCCCAGAATTAGGAAAAACTCATAAATTTTGTCCCCAAACCACCCATTTCAAATTCTTTTTTATCTGGTGCCAGTGTAACTTAAATTCAGTTTTCTGGTTTTGTTTATTTTTCTTCCTGACAGTCAATATACTATAGTAGTACAACTGCAGACTATTTTCAGACAGACCTGAGTTTGAAAGCAAGTATCTGTGCTTATAAGTTGTTTTTCTTGATTTATCTTATCTACAGTCTAGTAGATTATACAATGTGCACCATTGTTTATAGGTTCAAAGAAGGAGGCTAATTTTCACAATGTTTGCATCTGGTATATAGTAATGTCACGATGCATGCTGCTTTTATTCCCATTTGTTTTGTGAAATTTTTCTGAGTCATGAAAGAAGACAAAACATAAATACATTTCAAAGGCCAGCTTAAGTTTCTTGTAGCTCAGGAAACTACTCCTGATTTCTTAAGCCCTTGTTGACCTCAATTTTCTTTGGATTTTTGATGTATCTGCCAACTTACAACTTCATGGATACCATATTCCACAACAAATTAGAAAAAGAGTTTCTAATGTACCTTATGCACCTGATACCCTTTAATTCTCATGACAACTCAATATTTGATCACTGGAAGAAGGTACGTAATTTTATATTTTTTGGGTAATTGATTTTGAATTCTAACCTCCTTACCAAGCATATAATCTTACTATTTTTGAAACATAGCTCCTAGTCCCTTAAAAGTGTGCATTTACACGTTATATGATCGTTCTGACATATACTCAATCGACACAACACATGATATCTTGAACATGTTTACCAACTAGCCTCATGCATAACCACCAAATTACAATGTTTTTGTTTTTCTTGACTTTAAAATATATAGGTGGTCATAATCTGCATCTCTCACTTAACTTCTAAGTAGTCTCTTTACTTTCAATGAAACTCTTGGAAAATAAGCTGACATTGATCTGTAGTGGAGTTGTTAAAGGTAAAACAAAACTTGCAATCCAAGCGTAAACAACTAAGCAAACCACTCAAAGGTGAAAGCAAAAGAAAAAATAAATGAATTTAAATGTTCATAAAGAAATGTTTATTAGCACAAGTAAAAAGAAAATGGATATTAAATTAAAATTTTACACCATAAAACATTGAGAAAATGAATATTCAAAAAGCCTCTTAACACCTAACCTTATTTTAAATTAAATATAGGCAAATCAGACATATAGGTGGATAGGTATCCATTGCTAAATGGAATAAAATAAATAACCATATTCATCTCTATGTTACCTATGAAGAACAACTAAAAAGTATCTTCAGTATGTTGATACAATCTCAGGACCAAAATGTAGAAACAAATTCACTAATTTGGTGGGTGTGACATATGCCTTAATTGATGGGTAAACTAAGACAAAATGGTTTCTTGAGCTCAATAATTCAAGGACAGGCTGGGAAAAAATAGTAAGAGGAGAGATGAATTAATAGAAGGAAATTTTGGAATTTAACAAATAGAAACAAATTTACAAATTCTAAAGTAACAAAAGCATCAAAATATCATAAAAAAACAAAAATGTTTTAATTTGGCCTTAGAGTGAAAGTTCTATATTAAAGGATATATTAAAATTGATATTATTTTGAAATCTCTGACCTAAGCTTCTACGTTATGGAAGCATCAATGGAAAAAAAATCACTTAAGCAAAATCGAACAATATAAAATGAATAAAACAAAGCATGAAAAAGCAAAAAAGATTAAAAATAATAGAAAAAAACATAACCAAAATTGATCCTTTGAAGACATAAACAAAATTTGCAAGCCTTTAACTTGTCCAGGAAAAAATTTATATAAAAAAAACTTAATAATAACAAGTTGAAAGAGAATACATTATTACTGACAGAATAGAATTAAGGTATATAAATAAAACAATATTTACAACAGTATGCCAAAGTTTATATGGTTTACATATTTACATAAACCAATCAAAATATATATTTATTATTACGTTTTATGAAATGAATGGACTTAGGATGAAAGGAAACAAAATTAAAATTCAATAACCATATCACAATGAAAAGTGTGAGTGCCAATGGCTTCTATATGACTGTTAAAGCTTTTTAGAAGAAATAACACTGAAGATTTAGCATTGTTTAAACAACAATTGGGCCAAATTGTTGTATACATTAATTGCAATACTTATCAAAATCATAGCTGCCTTAATTACAGATATTGGCAAAATTATATTAAAAAATCCAAAAAATGCAAAGAGCTTTTGCCTGACAAGAGGAAAAAACTAGAAAATGCATACTTCCATATTTCAAAACTCATTTTAAAATGACAAAAATCAAAACAAAGTGCCTGTAGTATGAAGATATACATATGGATTAATAGAATATATTTTAAAGTTTAGAAATAAAGCTTTTAAGTATGTGGTCAAGAGATTTTCTAGAAGAGTGCCAACAAAATGTTAGGAAGAAGGAATAGTATTGTCAGCAATCTTGGAGCAACTGGATGGCTGGACAGAAAAACATGAACTTGAAAGCCATGATTATCTTGATCTTTTTGTATATCAACTCAGTGAAGCTATGATCTGTTGGATGAGGCCGCTTGTTATTCCTGGCAACAGCTAGCATACACTCGAAATAATCACACAGAAATTGTTTTATTTAAATCACTGCTTGGCCCATTAGCTCTAGCTTCTTACTGGCTAACTTACATATTAATTTAACCCATTTCTAGTAATCTGTGTATAGCCAAGTGGCATTGGTTTCCTGGCAAATTTTGGCATATCTGACTCTGCCAGAGGCTCCATGGCATCCCCTGATTCCTCCCTTCTTTCTCCCAGCATTCAGTCTAGTCCTCTCCACCTACCTAAGTTTTGCCCTATTAACAAGCCAACGCAGTTTCTTTATTCATTAATGATAATCACAGCACACAGAGGGGACTCCTACATCACCCCCATTTTCTGTTTAAATAAAAAGAAAAGCTTTAACTTCAATATAGTAAAATTACATATAACAAAACAGGTATCAAACAAGAATTACAGTTATAATATTTATATCTATTTTATATTTTATCATAACCAAGGAAAGCTATAACTATAAATACTTCAACTTCATCAAAGACTCCAGAAGGATGTAATATTCCTTAAGAAAACAGTAAGTGAATTATAAGCAACTTCCAAAACTCTAGAATTGACAGAGACATCTCACTGCCTGGAAAGTCACCCAAAGTTCGTTTGTACTATTGGGGCATCCATCTTCAGCCTATAGGCCCATAGTATCCAGCAGACTTTTCCATGAAGCAAGAAATTTCAATGACAGTTATGTCCATATTGGCAGTTTGCCAGTCACATTCTTCTGTATCCTGTCTCACAGACTCTTTCATGAAGCAGGAACCCCGAAGGATCGTCTCACCTTTAAGCAAGTTCAGAAGTCATTTCTCTGCAGGTCCTGCAAGTCCAGTTAAGCAGTCCAGGAAATAGCAGTTTCTTGCCCAAATGGCTAACAAACTCCATTAGGAGCTTCTTTGGTGTCCATCTTCCTCTTGAAGTAATTGGTGCTGCCAGGAGCAGAAGTGTCTTATTGCCATGAAAAGACCAAAATTTTTAAAACATTTAAATGCCATATTCTGAAGGTCTCTGAAAGATTTGAAGAATACCTACCAAACTGCAATATACATCTAGAAAATATAACTAACATGACTACAAGCTTGACTATTATAAATGAGTATTTATTAACTTATATTTCTTTTATTATATTAACTTATATTTCTTAATTATACACTAAATTTTTAAATGAGCTACACAATACCTTAATCAAGATTAGAAATACATATATGTATAACAAAATTGACCTTAAATTTGTATCAATAAACCAAGATCCATACCAATGCAAATGATTCATCTCTATATCTTATCTCCCTTTAAATGTAAACAAACAATATTTGGGAATAGGGTCCAGGGTTCAAGTCCCTGTTTGGATTCAAGATGATGAATGGAAGTTACAAAAAAAATCCCACACCAGCTCAAAATTATGAATAATAAAAGGGTATTTATTTAAGGGGAAACTTACAGATCACTTTCCTAGATAATAGTCTTCTATACAAACAAGAACAAAGTCTAGCAGCTGGAACTTGGAGGCAGAAGCAAGACAGAGTGGCTGCACATTTACAGCGGCTTTTACAGTATATGAGACCTCACCCAAGTGGGCTGCTATCTTAAAGGCTAGTGGTTGAAGGAGCAGACTGTGCTCCTACAGCAATGGTCCTAGTTATTAAATCTATCTCTATCTTTGTCTCTGTCTCTGTCTCTCTCTCTCTCTCTCACACACAAACACACACACTCATACTATATAAGCTTTTAAGATGATCCTATATCTTTTCAATTGTACATAGTACTATAAAATAAGAAGCTGCAATTATCTCTTCTAGAACATAGACATTATAAAAGAGTAGCTTTTGTTATTGATATTTTCATGAACGTACATAGTTTATTTGTTTATTATCCCCATTCTCTCTTCCTTCTCTCCTCATTCCTCTTTACCACTGGTCAGCACAACCCCCAAATAATCTATTTTTTTCCTTCGGATATATATGTGTGTGTGTGTGTGTGTGTGTGTGTGTGTGTGTGTGTGTGTATAATGCTAAATGTTTTATTCATCAGAAGAAATGTGATAGTCTTGTTTCTTAGTCTGGCTTATTTTGTCTAAAAGAATATCCTCCTTTTTTCACTTTCCTTCAAAGGAAATCATTTTCTTCCTCATGAATGACAAATATCCCTATGATATATACATATCACACTTTGTTTGCTATTCATCTGTTGATGGATACCTTGCTGATTCCATGTATAGCTTACTGTGAATAGTGACTAAATAAATATGGATATTTTGGTATCTTTAAATTCCTTGTAAACATACTGATGTGGGATTCCCCTCTTTATACTATGATTGATTAAGAAACTGTTTTGGGCCTATGGCAGAACAGAACAGAGGTAGGTGGGGAAAACTAAACTGAATCCCAGGAGAAAGAAGGCAAAGTCAGTAGCCCTGCCAAAGATAGATGCAAGGAGTAGAACTGTATCCAGTAAGCCACAGCCATGTGGCGATATACAGATTAATAGAGATGGGTTAGTTTAGGATATAAAAGTTAGCCAACTCCATCCGTTTGCCTGCAAATCATAATATTGAGTGAGGTAACACAGACCCAGAAAGACAATTATCATATGTACTCACTCATGAGTGGATTTTAAATATAAAGAAAAGAAAAACAACCTACAAATAACAATCCCAGAGATCCTAGACAACATTGAGAACCCTAAGAGAAACTTACATGGGAATTTACATGGGAAGTAGAAAAAGACAAGATCTCCTGAGTAAACTGGGACATGGGGACCATGATAGAGAGGTAAACAGGAGGGGAAAGGAAGGGAAGAGAGCAGAGAAAAATGTATAGCTCAATAAAATCAATAAAAAAAAGAATTATCCAGAAATACGCTTAAGCTACTGACCAAATACCATTGCAAATAAGATAGTTCCTGTTGATTATTTCAGGGCTGAGCAGCCTGGAACAAACAAGCAGCATCCTACTACAACATACCTAAGTGGTATTTCAATATCACATAGAAGTTTCATTTTTAGGTTTTTGAAGACCCTTTATACTGATTTTTCATAACAGCTAGACTAATTTACTAATTGACACTGTAATCACCAGTACATAAGTGTTCCTTTCTCTCATGCTGTATTTGTTACTTTCCTGTTTCTGAGATAAAGTGCCATGATCAAGAACAACTCATGGAAGAAAAAAAATTGCTTTAGCTTACAGTTCTGGAGTGAGAGTAAGGATAGCAAGGAGAGGCATGACAGTAGGCAGTTGGAACAGGAAGCTCAAAGATCGTATCTTAAACCTCCAAAATGAACTCTGAACCAGAGAGTTCACAGGAAGTTCAGTAAGGCTATAAACATCAAATCTCATCTTCAATAACATATTTCCTCCAGCAAGGTCATACATCCTAAAGATTTCCATAACTTTCACAAACAGTGTCACCAAATGGTGACCAAGTCTACAAATATCTGAGCCTACAGGGGCAAAAATCTCCTTCAAACCACTATATTTATAACAATAGTATTTTTACTTGCTGGTAGTTATTCTAAGTGTTTTAAAAACAGAATGTCAATGTAGTTTTTATTTATGTTTCTTTGCTGGCTAAAAAAATCTTGAACATTTTTCATGTATTCATTGCTTCCACCACTAGGTGGTGAGTAGATGGTATTGTTTGGGGGAAGTAGGCAGAAGGGAAATGGGCAGTGGCTCTACCTTCATGGGGGCCATTAACACCAATACCCTCTTCTTGTCCTCATGATTTCTCCTCATCTTTGCTCCTCACAAGAATGGAGCCCTATCTTAGACAAAACTATGTGTATAACAACTACTTGAAAACTGCTTATTCTAAAAAATCAATGACTTTCCTTGCACCCATGGGTTACTAAAAACAAGATGAACCTCAAACCTGTGTCATAATTTATATCTGTCTTTCTGATTTGCATTGGGTGATGGCAAGGGACTAGGTCATTGGTTTTATATCTATAAGGGCTGCGTAATTATACTTCATGCCCCTGATTATTGTTCTGTTTAAGCCTAAAGCTCACAATAGTTCTGCAAATCTGGACTTGGAGCCCTTGGCCTTCTTTACTTATTCCTCTTCAGACTGTGTCCATGTTGGATAATAACTTCTCTTTTTCGCTTTTTGCCATCACTTATCTTTTTAATCAAACTGTGTAACCAACCAAGCAAGCTTGTTGGGGCTGCCAGAGCTCTGGTTTTTATCCTAAAATCTCAGTACACGAGAGTGATTCTAGATATTAGGCATGTCACGGGGCTTTAATATTTGAAGACATTTCCATGATCTGACTAAATTTCATACTCACTTGACTATAAGGGTAAACATTTAGATAATCTGAGTAGACACAACTCGACTAGTTAGAAACTGTAGGAGTAGAGACTTCCACAAAGAAACCTGCAGATAGCAGCTTGAGCCTACGCATTTCATCCTTCCTCTCAGAGAACAATCTGACTTAAGAATTTCTGCCTTGCCTAGTCAGCACCTATGATTATATAAGCAATTCCTTGCAATCTATCTCTTAATTTATACCCACTACTAATTCTGTTCCACAAATTGGATGTTGACTGATTCTAATATGAGTCATGTGAGTACTTTTTAAAAAGTACCATCTTAAGGATGAATTTTGGAAACTATCCTGGACTTTTATGAATTTTATGTACACTAATCTGTTTAGAACTAAATGCATCAATGACTATTGTGTATGGTGAAGAGGCCATGATAGCTGAAACATGATTTGGCAATAGAGGTACTCAAAATATTGCCATTGAAATTTTCTAACCAATCTAAAAGAAGATAAAGTTGTAGAATGCCATCTATTTTATCATTTTAGAATTAAGATGTTCATTTTTTGTTATTATATATTTTTATTATACTATTGAAAGGATGAATGATAGAAATCTTTTTATGTTAAACATTACATACATACACCATGCTTAATTATATACTAAATATAGTTGTGTTTTGTCAAAATGGAATAAACATGTAATATTAACTTTCTAACTGAAATTTAGATTTAAAAATCTATGAATGATAAGAATAAAAGCATACATACTACTTCTTGTAATATCCAATTATTGCTTACTCTTTTTTTTAATTCTTTATAGAAAAGTCAGCTTTATTAGGATTTTCTTACAGAAAAATGAGTTTTTAAATCCAGATTCTGGTACCACTAACTATCTGAGATATATA
>NW_004949163.1:67544-70159 GCF_000317375.1 Microtus ochrogaster
AGAATAGAGTGAGATTGACTGCTTACTCCTCAATATGTAAGAGGAAGTGACAAAAGAAAATAACAAGCCCAAGATTTCAAATTTAAATCTGAAGCTTCATGTTGATAACCTACAAGCATTTTTATTTTCTATTTAAAAAACACTTATCTATAGTCATAGGGTCAATTTAGTTCAACCAAAACAAATGTCATCTTTTAACTAACTGAAGTATAACACATATTAAGTTTCCAATTGCATAAATACTTTTCTTAAAGAAGAGCATTGACTAGAAACACATAGATAATAAAAACTGGAATAGAAACATATCAGCAAATCCAAGTGAATCTGGCAATACTAAACATCTCAATTGCTCTGTGTTCTCTCTAGTCAAAACAGGCCTCTGAACTCTGCCTAGAGATTTTACTGTCCCTTTGTCTATTAATTTGTAACAGCACCCTTTATGATAGTTGCCTCTGATTCTCTTCAAGACTTGCTGCCATAAGCCCTCGTGCTTCTAAACCAAGAACAGCATTACAGCCTTAGTATGTGTCAACAAATAAGACACAATGTACAAATCACAAATCTTCTAGATCTGTGAAATTTCTGTCAGATAGTACAGAATAGGCTGAAATAACCCTATAAAGATGGTAGATAGGGTCCTGTTTAGAAGGCAGTATATACACATCTGGGTGAACTACTCTGGCTTTGCTATTTTTTAAATGTTGTTGGTCCCCTAACATCTACATGTTAGAACCTCCTCACCAATATGATGAGGGATTTGGTGGGGGGAAGTGGCTAAGAGAAATCTTTATAAATGGAACTAGTGACTTTGTAAAATGGTTCTCAGAGACATGCCATGCTCCCTCCCCCAAGTAAAGATGTATGAAGACTCTACCAAGTATGTGCTAGAATAACAGGCAGTAAACACTATATGCCAAAGTACCTTGATATTTTACTTCTTAATTTATAACTAAAAGCTGTTCAGCTTATAGTGCTTTTTGTTTTATAAAACCTCAAACTAAGAAAATATATGTATTAAATGATCCACAAACTACTAATTTTCTTTTGACATTCATGTCACAGCCCTGCAGCAAGTCAAGGTTGCAATGCAGCAGAAATATTTGTGGTATTGACAGGTGACAATACTATATATAAGGAGATTTTTTAAGCCCCTTACAGGTAAATCACAGTGCAAATTATAATTTTGGGGGAGAAACTGTCAATATCTTCAGGTAAATGCTGCTATTTGAGATATACTTTTGAGTCATGCGTAGGCCTTTGTAGACACTCAACACTAGTTTTGCTGGCCATCTTAAACTAGGTATCCTGGATGTTTGAAGCTATAAATTTGTAAATCAAAGGACACAGCCATGACTATTATGTATTGGGAGTGCCCGTTGACCAAAAAAATAAATTCTGTTATATTTGCAAATGGTTCTGTGTGATATGAAAACACAAAGAAAGGTGGACAATGGCAACATTATAGCACCTTCCTGAGACCTCCTGGAAGACTATAACAAATCTAATCCTCTCAGTGGGAAGAACATTTAGAAGTGACCTTGACTATCCTTTTGGCTCAAAAGTTAAAGTCAAAGGAAGCATGATAATATACCAGTTCTTGTGCCACAGCTGAAGAAAGTTTAGACGGATGTTAAGTGATTCAGAAAGTGCACTGTGCTGAGAAGGTTTGAGGAACAAATATCTGGCTAGAGTACATTAGATAATGTAAATATAATTGTAAAATGGCTACATAAGTCCATGAAACCTGTCCTTCTTGATTAAGAAATGAAAGTCAAAGTCTTGGGCTGACAATTCATACCCATTAGAATGATTAAAATTAAAAATCAGAAATGAAATATTAGAGGACTTAAATAGCAGTTAGAGTCTTCACGTGTTTCTGGTTAGATCATGAATGTAGTGCGGCTTTGTAAAACAGATTGAAAGTGCCTCAAGGTTTTACATATAAAATTACCATATGACCCAAGCATTCTGTCTTTGTGCATTACAACTGAGGGAAATTAAAACATCAGTAATGACAAAAATTCATACAAAAATGTTAATATCAAGATCACTCTTAGGAGTAAAAACATGAATAAATGACTAAACCCATCAATAGAACTGGATGAATAAAATATGATGTCAGGATGGGGAAAAAAACAAAGTGCCATATAAAACAACTATACAAAAGGATCAGATAAAACATACTCTATGAGCAAAAGTCTGGCTTGATATTTTAGTACAAAACATTGTAATCAATATTATTAATATGTTGAGCAAGGAAAATCACAGGAATGAAGAAAAGGTAAAACCTCTCAAAAACTAGAAATATTCAGAAACCATCTCAACAAAATCAATAACAAATAGTGTTATCATTCAAAAATGATATTGGAAGTTCTAGCCACCATAATAAGACAAAGAAAAGAAGAAATAAAAGGCAAATTGAAAGGCCAAAAAGACATGTTATCTATTTTAAAACAATGATTATCATGTATAAAAATGAATGAATTCAAAAAAATTCTCATAGACATAAGAATAATACATTTTTTTTTTTGGTTTTTCGAGACAGGGTTTCTCTGTGGCTTTGGAGCCTATCCTAGAACTAGCTCTGTAGACCAGGCTGGTCTCGAACTCACAGA
>NW_004949163.1:70259-92076 GCF_000317375.1 Microtus ochrogaster
CCTGCCTCTGCCTCCCGAGTGCTGGGATTAAAGGCGTGCGCCACCGTCGCCCAGCAGAATAATACATTTTTAACAGCTGAAAAATGTATTCATAGTTGGGGATAAATTAACAAAACATATACAGGAACTATATATTGAGAGTCACAAAATGTTGATAATGATTGCAGGCTTATATTAAAAATGTAATGTGTCATTGACTGGTAGATTATAAAGACTATAGGGTATCCAATCTCAAGTAGCCATCCCTAACCACTTGTATTTACAAAAAATACAATATATATATTTATATCTCTATATGTTATGAAAATGATATACATGTATGTACCATATATTGTATAAAATATACATATTACATATAACAATAACAATTATAGAAGAGGGTTTGTTCTGAGAGTTTAGAATGGTGAATTTGGAGATGGGGAAGGGAGACGAGGCTGATACAAACATAGTGTACTCGTGTATGAGATTCTCAAAAACATTAGAAATTATATTTAAACATTTAGACGAGTTCTTGTTTGATTTTGTCAACTTGACACAAATTACACTCATCCAAGAAGAGGGAACCTCAATTGAGAAAACGTTTTCATTAGATTGACATGTAGGCAAGTCTGTGAGGCATTTTCTTGATTAATGATTGATGAGAGAAAGTCTAGCGACTTTAGGTGGTGTCACCCTTGTGCAAGTGGTCCTGGGTTATTTAGCAAAGCAAACTCAGCAAGCCATGAGTGGAAGGCAGTAAGCAGCGTTCCTCCATGGCCTCTGTCCCAATTTCTGAATCCAGATTTTTGACCCAAGTTCCTGTCCCTACTTCCTTCAGTTCAGAAGTTTGACCTGAGAGTTCTAAGACAAAATTAACACTTTTCTTCCCAACTTGTTTTGATTAGTGTTTTATCAGAACAGAGAATCAAGCTACAACTCTTCTCCGTACTGGTATACAGTTTAACAGTATTCCCAAATCCCAGAAGATATTTTTGTAGGATATGGAGTTCCTTATTTAAAAAGTTGCATCATAAAGCAAAGAAACTAAAACAACTAGGTAATTATGAAAGGCAAAAGTGAGAACAGTCACTGTGTATGACTTTGTGGCTTCCTTTTCATTTAAAATTTGAGAAAGACTTTCAGTAAGTAAATCAGGCTGGCTTTGAACTTGTTCTATAATCCGGGTAGACCTTGAACTCATAGTCTTTTGCCTCAACCTGCCTTATAGCCTGTGATTATAAGCTTGGTCCACTATACTCAGTTGAGATTTCCACTGGAATCAAGACATCATGGTATAGTTGGAAGACCTTTAAAAATAAATTAAGTAAACTAAAATGAAAAGAATAGGTCAACATAAATATTCACAATTCTCTGTTTTTTACAGAAAAGAAAAATTTAATGAACCACGTGTTAGCAATGAACTTGTCTAAATCTCACACACACACACACACACACACACACACACACACACACACACTTTAATTTTATGTATATAGGTGACTTCCCTGGATGATGAACTTATTAACAAACAGGTAAAATAAACCTTTTCCTCCAAAAGGTAAAAAAAAAAAATAGCCCTTCAATCAATGATATTTTAACAACTACATATCCGTAGAAGAATAAAGGTACTTATTCTATTGTTAAAAACTATGTTAAAATAAACACAAAATGCCCCATACTTCAACTTCTAAATATAATAGTATAAAGTACAGGGAGGGTACTTCAAAATATGCTGATTAATTGTTCAAAGATATGACACAAGAATTACAATATAGGAAGAAACATGAAATAACTAAATTTGATTTCATGAAATTTGAAAACTCCGTTCTATTAAAGAGTAGGTTAAGAAGTTGTAATGGTACAAGTTTGAAGAAAATGCTTCAAAGCTTCAAATCTAAGTGATTTATATTCATTGTACATATTAAAGAAAGCTCTTAAACAATAAGAAAACAATGTAACTAGAAAATGATGAAAGAAAATGAAAAGGAATTTTTCCAAAATGGAGCTGTGAAACACATATATATATATATTTACACACATGAGGGACAGACAGAAAGACTGACAGAAAGATTGCTATTATTAGAGAAATATAACTTAAACTATAATGAATTAGAATATTGTACTTAATAGTATCTATAAAACAAAAAAAAAATTGTAACAGCAAATGCTAACAGAGTCAGACCAAGTGTCTCTCTCATACATTAATTTTCTTAGGGAAAAAGTACAACTGCCTTGTAAAGATGTTTAACAGATTTTAGCCAAACTAACAATACACATACTATAAAGCCTAGAAATTCTACTTCTAAGTAGGCCAAAGAAAAATAAAACCATATCCATAAGAAACTTGTAAATACATGGTCACTGCCATTTAGCTGTAATATTCTCCCCCTAAAAAAGAATGGAAAAATTCAAATACTTTAGTGAATTAATAAGTAATTATATAAACAAGACTTATTATATCCCCATGCTGGTACCATATTTAGCAATAAAAACTTAACCAAGTATTGATACAGGGAACAAAATATATGTTTCGGAGAAACTAGATAAGTGAAAATGGTCCATATATAAAGACTGTATATTATTTTATTCTATTTATATGGTGTACTCAAAACAAAGCATATGAAAAGTTATCAAAGTTCTATAGACTAGGGTGGGTTCTGATTTAATGGTATAGCACAAGAGAACGTGTGTGATGATGAAGGATTTCCAAATTGATTGTGATATTGTTTGAACAAATGTATGTATGTGATAAAATACACACACATGAATACTTGCCAAAACTGATGAAATATAAATAAACTTTGCAGTCTAGTTCATTGTATTATATCACTTTTAACTTCCTGCTTTTGATAATGTACTATAGTTCCTTAAGATCTTATCACTGAGGAAGTTTGATAACATGTACACAAGGAATCTGTACTATTTTTTCAGTTTCTTGTAAAACAAAAATATATTTACTAATAAAAACGTTGTTTTTAAATTTCTTACTGAAATGCTTTAAGGCTCAACTGGCTGGAAACTAATAAAAGAGGGTTTATCTCAGACGTTTCCTTCATAATGTATTTGTAGGAAATCATTGCATTTCCACCCATGCTCTTGATTTTAATGAGTGTAATCCAAAATTAAGAAATGGCTTTCTGATTTGTTTTTGTTTGTTGTAAATATCACTGTAGCTGGAAAAGCTCAATTGCAAAAATTTCAGATGCATCTCAGGAAAATCACTGGTAATCTGACAGCTGAGTCTTCCATCAGAGCCAGTGAGAACTTCTGGACATCTTAGGTTAAGTCAAGCCCAACCCTGTGTTCTCTGACCTGTCCACAGAAATGCCTTAGCATCCCTCAGTGCAAAGTCAGCACACAGAAGTCATCCAGAAAAGGAATGTGTGCACACTGCTGGAATGTAAATCAATAAGTCACTTTTGAAAACAGTTTCCTCAAAAAGCTCAAAATAAAAGTGAATTCAATCTTGAGTATATATTCAAATGACTGAGATCAGTATGATACAAAAAGATATCAACACTTTTTTTTTTGGTTTTTCGAGACAGGGTTTCTCTGTAGCTTTGGTGCCTGTCCCGGAACAAACTCTTGTAGACCAGGCTGGCCTCGAACTCCCAGAGATCCGCCTGCCTCTGCCTCCCGAGTGCTGAAATTAAAGGCGTGCGCCACCACCGCCCAGCCAAGATATCAACACTTTTATGCTAATACATGATTATTCACAAATAGTCAAGATATGAAAGCAGGCAGGCTATAAGTAGATGAATGAGTAAAATGTGGCATATATATACAAGGAATTACTGTATAACATTGAAAAGTATGTTACATGCAACAACGTGGGTATAACTGAAAGACAATATAAGAGAAATACACTAGGTTAAGAAAATGCTATATAATCTCACTTAATATGAAATTTAAGAATATATTTCATAGAAAAAGAAAATATAAATATGTCTGTCAGAGATTAGAGGGAGAATAGAAAAAGGAAAAATGGTAATTAAAGTATACCAAGTTACCTAGGCATGGTTATGCACACTTTTAATCCCAGTACTCAGGATATAGTGGCAGAGAGATCTCAGAGTTCAAAGCCAGCCTGTTCTATAGAGCAAATTCCAAGACAACAAAAACTACACAGAGAAATCCTGCCTTGAAATGCAAAACACGGGTATAAAGTTAAATAAGAAGGAATGCCATAATAATGAATTCGTTACATGACAATCATAGTTAAACAACAAATGTATATGACAAACTTTCTAGAAGAACACATCTTTATATTTTACAACAGAAAGCTGTCTGTGATTGAAAGATTATACTGTAGCTCATAAACATACTCTACTATATGCTGATCAAAAAGATTTATAAGGAAAAATTATTGAAAAGAAAAGGAAATTATCAAAGTAAATATCTGTAATAAAGTTGAAGATGCAAAATTAAAATTTCCAAACACACACACACACAAAAAAATTTGACTCGAGGATTGACTCTTCACTTTCATGGCTACATTCCGAGGTTATCTACGTATAGTGCATATGCATTTTAACTACACTCTTGGTTAATGAGTAGGCAGGATGTATAAATCAGAAACCTTCTCTTTATACTATGCTGTAATCGCTCCCCTTATGTCTCCCTTACCTCCTTTATGATTACTTGGTATTTTTCGAAGTGTTGACCTTCCTGGTTTGTGAAAATCTACCAACTGACTGAAAAATTCAGCCTATACACTCATTAGCTAATTTTTCACAAGCTTAACCTTTCACCATGATTTCAATCACTGGTGTTTCAAGAAAGGAGAACTTTAAGAGACCATAAATAACCCCTGGATTAGATTATGCATAGTGACATTTCTGGTTAGAGGCAGAGAAAAACACTTGGTGGACAAAGAGAAATACCCAGTCAGGGGGTTGGTTTTTTTCTCTTTCCCAGCCTCAGAATAATGTACCTAGGCAGCTGCCAATTTGTAAGGCTAACTCTGATGCTATGTTATAATTTTATACCGCTAGAACTTTCAGACAAGTATTATTTTTCCAGTCTTGAGCAATAAGTTTGACCAAGTGGAAATGTCTCATGCTTTAGTGAATAATTTCTTTCTCAGCCTTCTAGGGCACACACATTCACAGCTGCAAAAAGCAAGCCATCAGCACAGAGTCAGCCAACAGAAACCTCTCTCTTCCCCTAGGCTTCTACAATTCAGTGAATGTCTAGTCCCTACTAAGCTCCAATTTTGCGTTAAACTCTGCTGCTAAGGACACAGAGAAGATTAATTTCCTTCTTCCCCCTCTAGTCTCAGAAGCTGGTTGAATAACTAATCTTTCTTCCCATTAAACTTCCTGGGTGGAGTGGGGGAAGGGGAAACTGGCTGGTAGGGAAAACTCCACCCAGAAGCTTTTAAGTCTACTGAGAACATCTTTTGTCATAATCCCACCAAAACTGTATCTAAGGAGGGTCTGTCCAGGGAGTACTGTTGATTTCAGCCCTTCTGGAGGCTCCCAGAGCACTGCAGCTGCTTGGCCTGCCTTAATTTCATATACTGGCCCGAGTATTAGTCACTTTGGAACAACTTTGCTATAGGAAAAAAGCCCCACCCTTACTTGTGGTTAGAGAGATTAGGCAGAGCTCTCTCAATAGCAGACAGTATGGTGCCTCTTGGCAACCATAATATACACATAGAGCTATCCTGTGAGTCATGCTCATGCAGTCCACAGCTGTTAGTTTCATTTTGTTACTGGAAAAAAATTAGAAGTACAATAAAGAATTTATCCTAAATTTTTACCAAGAAAAAAAAAACCTTCATTTAGGGATTTTTAAAAAAGGGATAATTTACTAATTTACTGTTTTTAACATTTCATTCTTGGAAATTAAATATGTACAAATTATACTGATTTCCTTACCTCAGGAGAAGGAAGGTGTTGGTGTAAATAAGTTTCATTTACATTGTCCTAATAAACAGGTTTCACTTATATTTTACCGCAGCTTACAGTCTCATCTAAAGTCATATGTAATTTTACATATTTTAGATAATTTTACAGAGCAAAGAATCAAATTTCACATGTGAAATTAGCAGACTTTAAAAAGAACATGTTTAAAAAAAAGTCTCAGAAGGAATTCTTTCTAAAAAAGACAGCAAAATTCTTGGAACGTCTTCTGAAAATGCTTCCCATGTTCTCAAATTAAAAATACATCCAAAGAAATGTTCATCGTAAGCTGAGAATCAGCCCCATTGAGATTCGACAGCTGTGCTAGTTTCTAGGGCTTGATGAAAATCCTTTTGTGCTTTTTGAAGCCATCACATCCCACCGGAAAATGCATGCATGGAAAATGTCCCAATCTGAGAAAACATGTCAAGTTTCATCTTATGAAAAGATTAAGGCACTTAGATGCATTTACTATTTGAATGCTGCTTTAATTTGGTTGACACAAACCATGAGTTTAAAATTGTAAGTTTATTTTCTCCCCTTGGCTCACACTAACAAAAACGCATTTAATGAACCACAATCTCAATTTTAACATAGAATTGTTAGGAGCAATGTTTAACACAAGTCTGGACCCCTGGCTTTTGTCAGTGGCATGTTAAATTGTAGAGAAAGGAGCTTTCTATCCAGACAGCCACATTTCCTCTCAGAAAGCATGCAGCAGTTTCAGCGAACATTTTAACCACTTAAACTTATAAATAGATATTACCTCACTGAAGTCTCCATTCTTCATAACAATATATCCCCCCAAAGGTAAGATATTAGCAGACTCAGAATTAAGTTCTCAATGGAAGCAGCAGAAATTCACACTGTCGTTTTCAATTCACAGAGGCTTTTTAGTTCTATTTTTGAATGTATGAAGAGAAAGCCAAGAACCTTACCCTTTCTACCCAGATATCCTGTAGTGAACTGCAGGCTTGTACAGCTAGAAGAGGAAGTAACGTAGTGTATTCAGCAAAACAGGAAAAAAAACAAAATCGTTTACCTCTAATAGGAGGTAGGACTGTTCGTCAGCATCACTCAGTTGTTTGGGGAAGCATTCGCCTCAGAGAATATTGTGGGCAAAGTAAATTCAAATTTTGGCTTTGATAAATTCAGAGTTTCCATGATTTGTACACTTCTTCAATCAGGAACAGAGTATCTGACTTTCCTTTGCCACGTATTGCCATAGTTTTCTCAGTCTATTCTGAACATTTAAAGTGTGTGCTGTGCAAAAACCCAGCTTGACTGTTAGAATTTTATTTTACCATTGAAAAATCAATGGCTATGTAACTAAAATCCTAATCACCTTTTTACAGAAAGCAGTTAAGTATCAACTTATATATTGATCCCCCCATTCTCTTAACATTATATTTTATTCCTTACCATAGTTTCTTTCTACAGCAATCTTCTGGCATCTACTTCTTAGGGAAATCCATTTCCAGTACTCGGAAGGCTACTAGGTAGCTAGCTACTCCACAGTCTGCTAAAACTATAGAAGATACTATGCTTCCAGATATCATTACATCCCATGACTACAATGGCTAATGCTTCCATCTAAAGACATAAAGAGTCATGTGCCTTTGCTATGGTACTTTTACAGAGAATGTGTCAAGAATGCACTGAGCTTCCTGCTTTGCACACGCCCATCTTATTCTATCATCATCTGTCTCCTTCCTTTTTTTCTCCTTTTTCTCTGTGTATGCATGCATATGTCTGAGTCACATACGACTTTCAAGCTAGTTATATGAGCTCAATAGTTCCAAATTAGATTGTAGCTATGTTTTTGCCATATTGTCTGTTTTCAATATGAAAGAATGGTAATAGTAAGAACTTTTTTGAGAGTTTTATTAGGTGGCCCAAATGGAATGATTTGAGATCATCAAAAAGACTGTGTTCAGATAAAAAAAAGTGCCATTTGTGCTCTTCCGTTGGCTTAAGAATTTCATCTTCATATACTTATCTTTAACAATACTATCTTTAACATATTAAGTTCTTGAAATCCTATCGTAAAGGCATTATTAGGATAGCTTTAAGCATGGCTGGAGAAAGACTGAAATGCCTAAAAAGTATCACAGTGTTTCAAAATGGAGTTATAAGGATCTCAAATACAAGCTTCCAGGATTTATAGGCCCTATTGGAAGGGTTAACTAGTAGTCTTGTACAAACTTTCATCTAAAAGCATTAAGTAAAATCAAAGGCAAAGTTTTGAAACTGAAACTTTCTCCCCTGTGATTTTAATTTTACTATTTTTTATTTTCAGCATCTAAGATGCTTATGGAGCTCTCTGAAAACTTCTTTTATTCTTTGTTTACATATAGTAGTTTTCTGTCTTCTTATATTATAGAAGAGAAAAACAAGTGAGCATAATATTTCTATGAGGCATGTGGCCTCAAAAAGAAAAAAAGAAAGAAAAGAAAAGAAAGAAATTACCCAGAAGTAATGCTAACAAAACCAGCATTACTGCCTGGATGTCCTGAATTCTTTCTCATTGCTGCAATAAAAGCCCCCAACAAAAGCAACTTAAGGATGAAAGGTTTTGTTTTTTTTTCTCCTTGCTTACAGTTCAGTGTCCAATGCCTCAAGGTAAGGAAATCAAAGGAGCATAAGTTAGAAGTAACTTTATTTTTATATCCATAATCAGGAACAGAGAGCAATAGATGTGTGTCTGCTCTACACCTTTTCACCACCTTAAGCAAATTAGACTACTATCCTTTAATTCAAATGTACTCAAGGTCTCAGGAGATGGGCAGAATGTATTCATATTCCTGACAAAAATACCAACCAAATGACACTTAACCCAGTTCTTGATGGATCCTTGCTTCCACTCAAAACCTTGGATCCAGGCCTACACATACGCATCTCTTAGCATGTTTTTCTTTTAAACTTCAACACAGTGGTCCATTAAGCATTATCTACAACAGTCAGTGGTTTTGCTAACCAAAAATTCCAATTTCTTTTATGTGCCAGTCACAAACCAATTACAAATACTCAAGAACTACGTGGTCATTGTTGTCGTCCATGGACTTTAAGAGCTCAGTGGAACTATTGATTGCTTTTCTCCACAGGCAGTATACATAGCATATATGTATATGATGAAACATGAGATACAGTAATTGGAGAGGGGGCTCCCAAGTCAGTTCAAACTCAAAAACTTTCAATTTTGGTATCCAAAATTTGTGGTGTCTTCATCAGCATGGTCTCACCTTCAAGTTTTAGGAGACAACTATGAGCAATCAATGGTAATGGCTTCTGTTCTTTGTGATTGTCTCTTGGACTTCATTGGACCTCCCAACAATCTGGGAGGTTTCCAATGTCTGGCACTGTGGTTTCTATTAGGTCGTTTCTTGGAGTGAACATTATCACCCCAAGTGTTGTAACTTCATTTAAACAGTGTATGTGTTGTAGGAATTTTAAATAAACAAAAAATGCTTACCTATGTTTTTTTCAAACATCCTTACTTAGTATTATTTATCCCTTCTTCTGCCCTCTCTCACTATATTATCTATCACGTCTTCTCAGTTAATGCTTTTCCATTTTGATGTTATCCTTCATAACACCTACTATCATCTTTTCTAGGGATCCTCTCCCCACTCCATCATGATCCTCTTTTACATTCTTGGTTCCTAGGGTTACTCAAGGTAATATATTCACACCTAAAATGTTGGAACTAGGGTTCATAAATAGGAGAGACCGTATGTTGTCTTTTGAGTATGGTTACCTCACTCAGTATATTTGTTCCTTGTTTCATTAATTTACCTATAAATTTCATGATTTCAATTTTCTTTGAGCTAAATAGAATCTCTTTATGCAGGAAGAAGGGGCACCCTCATTTGTGGGATTGAAAATTCTGTAGCCAGATAGCAAATTAAAGCAAACTAAATGTTCTTCAAACTGATGAGCAGTTAATATAAATTTTATTGGAATATATAATTCAACATACTGATAGATTTCATAAATGTATTTTCACATAAGTATATTATGTACTTTAACCATATCTTTACTACCCTCTTCCCTTCCAGTCTCTGTTCTACCTATATCTACCTATATCCATATCTCTATATGTACACACACACACACACACACACACACACACACACACACACATGAGATCCAAGGAGGAAACTGGAAAATAATTCCATTAATAGTTTCTTAAAATAAATAAAACAACTCAGAGTATGTTTAACTGTTAAAAAAACAACCATCTACAATGAAAAATTATATTAGTTCTTTGTAAAATTCAATGTTTTGATTATATTTACCCTCCCTCAACTCCAGATTGATTATTCTTCCCTATCTATGTAACTTTCTTTACTCTTCTTTTAAAAAAATCCACAAAGTCCAATTTGTGCTATTCATATATGCTTAGATGTGTGGCCTTCTATTGCAGCATAGTCCATCTACCAAGAGATACACTTATTTTGGAGACCAGATCACACTATGTGACTGGGAACTCACTATGTAGATCACCTGGCCTTGAACTCACAGAGGACTGCCTGAATCTTCCTCTCAAATGCTAAGATTAAAAGTGTGCATCAGCATACCTAGCTAGGAGATGCACTCTTGAAGGAAACTGTCCAACCCTTTCCTGGTAGCTATCAATTACTAATAGCTCCTCAGCTAGGGAAGAGAGTCTATGTCCAATATGCCGCTCTGTACTGTGTTTTTATATGGCTTGAGTTTGCATAAGTCTTGTGTGTGCTGTCATAGCTTATGGTCATATGTGTAACTGCCCTGATTATGCACAAAATACTATTTCTTTGTAGTTTTCTATCATCTCTGGGTATTACAGTCTTCTTGCTCCCTCTTCCACAATGAGCCCTGAGCCTTTGGAGGAAAGGGTGTGATATATATGTTCCATTTAAGACTGAGCATCCATAGTCTCTAATTCTATTCACCTTGATCATTTGTGGGTCTCTGTGTTTACTTCCAACTCCTGCAAAAATAAGCTTCTCTGGTGAAGGTTGAAAGATATACCAATAAGTCATTAAGAGTTTATTTAGAAGAATAGTTGTAGAGGTTTTCTCCTGGGGTCTGAAATATTTTGTCTAGTCACAGTTTTCTGGCTACAATATACTTACTAGACATAGGCTTTATATTGTAGAGTAGATCTTTTATACAATCAGAACGTGTTTGGATACTCCCAGAATAGTCATAGCACTATTGCCCCAGTGGGCATGTCTTGTCAGGTCTATCATTATTGTAGCATTCCAAGTTCACAGCTAGGTGGGTTAATAATTAGCTTTGTCCTTTGGTAGCCTACATAGCACCTATCAACACTACATATGTTTTCCATTATCCAGATCAGTACCAGATCTGTTTATCTATATTTTATTATTCAAGTATGTGGTATCTTGATCAATAGAACCTTACCATCAAGGTCTAGAGGGTAACCAACAGCATTGGCAGTAGTCTGTAGTGTTTGTAATTCTATAAGACATCAGTGGCCAGTACACCAAAGGGGGGTTCCTCATTCCTAACACTAGCCTTTTCATATTTTTGATTGTAGGGTCTAGTTGGAACATTGTTGCCCTCTTATAGGATAACTGCATTTATATGAGTGTATTATATAATTTAAGAAGATTCTACGGTAGTAAGCTTCTACATGACTCTTTCAAAAGGTAATTAGTATTATTTATTCCTCCCAGTATTCCTTCCTCTATCCTGCTCTCCCATCCTCAACATATATTTGCTTCTATTTTCCTGTTTTATCATTCCCCTTAACCCTTTAAGTCACTGAATTCTATCTTTCCATTCTGGAAAAGTTCTCCTATGGCTCTTGAGTAATTTTTGATCTCTAGGCAGATTCCAAATTAATCACACATATCTAGAGACTCAAAACTAATTTTCACAAATGATTAATCTTACATTTTCTTTTGTGGACTGGATTACTGCACTCAAAATAGCTGTCTCCTGTTTCATTTAGTTACATGAGAATTCGATGATTTTATTTTTCTTAACAACTGAGTAGTATTCCATTGGGTACCATATTTTCATTATTCATACATCAACTGAGAGACTGCTAGGCTGCTTCCATCTCCTAGTGATCATGAATAGAATAGCTATGATCTTCCATTCACAGGCAATTCTACAGTAGAATATAGAGAATCCTTTGGGTGTATGTACAAGGCTGGTATAGCTAGATTGGGTAGCAGATCTATGTTTAGCTAAATTGAGTAGCAGATCTATTTTTAGCTTTTTGAGGAACTTCCACATTGATTTTCATAGTGGCTGCAACAGTTTTTACTCCCATAAGTAGGAAATAAGTGTTCCTCTTTAACGACACCCATGGCAGCCTTTGTCATCTTTTTTTTAAAAAAATCTTAGCCACTATTTATGGGTTAAGATGAAATCAAAAAGTAGTTTCAATTTTCATTTCACTTAGGGTGAAAGATGTTGAACATTTTTTTGAAATGTGTCTTAGTGATATGTGTTTCATCTTTTTGAGAATTCTCTTCATTTTTATGCTACATTATTATCATTTAGTAAATTTTTAACCTCTGGAAGTATTCCAAATTAAACAGACATATCTGAAGATTCACAGCTAACTTCCACAAACAAGAAGAAAAATGTAGTATTTGTCTTTTGGGGTCTGGATTACCTCACTTAGAACCTTTTTGTATTTAGATTTTGAGTTCATTGTATATTCTAATAACTAAACTTCTGTCAAATGTATAGCTGATAAATAGTTTTCCTCAATCTGTAAGTTGCCTCTTCACTTAAATAATGATGTCTTTTGCTGTACAGAAGGTTTTTAGTTTCCCGAGGCACTGTCTTTTTTTAATTATTAAGCTTATAACTTTAATTATTAAGCTATAACTGTGATATCATGGTCCTATTAAGAACTTACTTTCCTAATCTGTGAACTACCCGCATTGCAGCACTACATTCGAGGTTGGTCCTATTCCTTAAATACTGGTTTTCAGACTTCTGGGAAGGGGTTAAATTCAGCAGGACCTGGAATAAGGCAACCATTATGACAAGTCTCAGCATCAGGAAGAGACAAAGTCTGGACTCAAGCTGCTTCACACCCATGTTTCCTGTGAGAACAGAAGAGAAGTTACACCCATGTTTCCTGTGAGAACAGAAGACAAGTTACTCCTCCCTATCTTGTTTCAGTTTTTCCTCTCTCCTGAAGGCCTCCTGCTAGCACTGTGGGCTCACAGTTCCATTTCTCCTGGACACTGCCCATCCCCTCGCCCCTCCAGTCCAGACTAAGAGCTTAGTGTCTTACCCAGTCTATGTTGTAGCTCCCATGAGAATGTAATGCTGGTTGTCCTGGAGATCAGGGACAATGGGTGAGCTCCACTTGGGCTCATACACATAGATCAGGCACTGTGGCTGGAGCTTGAAGAGTCAAGGGGCCCACAGTCTTCAGCATGCAGAACCCACAGATTGACACATTGCCTTGTTGTGCAATCAGCCTTCTGTTTCTTCATTTGGCCAAACAACCAATGCCCCAAAGAGCCGTGCAGTGCTGCTAGCTCCATTGTAAGGAGTTTGAATTCAAGTCATTCTGCACAGGGAACAGTTTGAAGTCTAAATCTGAACTCTGAAAAAAAAAATCTCTGTATCACCTGCTGCTTGACTGCAGATTTTGTGACTGTGATCATTCTAGGTAGACCAAAGTTTCTAGTACCCTGGCTAGTTAATTAAAGGAAACAGTCTTGGAAATTCAGATTCATGCATGGAGTTAACAGAATAGAAAGACAATGCAAGGAAAAAATGATTTTCTTCATACACATTTTGTTGATATTGTTCATATGTGTGACAGTATAAATGTTATTTTCAACAACAGGGCACGTACAAATTGTTGTAAGAGTTCAACTCCGGTATCTTTAACTTTTTGTAACCTCACAAAATCATCAAGCCATTAAACAGAATATGATTACCCAACAACATGAGCAATGAAGTTCTACAAAGTTGCTTGTAGCAATAGAACTCCACAGGGCAATCCTATCAATCCAGTGGTTCTGGTTCACTTGGATGGGATAGTTTGGCTCCAGTACCAACATTTTATGTCTTCACTCATCTGCTAGCTTTGTGATCACAGCAGTGAAGAGCTGATTCCTCAATCTGCACTATGTTCAGCACCTGTCCTTGTGAAACCTGTACTGACTCTCTTCAAATTTTACTGAACAGATCTTTTCTACTCAATACATATCTATGCACACTCAAGACAAAAACAAAAAAGAAAATACTTTCTGTGCTAATTAATTTGACTGTTCTCTACTTTCTCCTCTATCAAATTCAATGTTTCAGATCTTAAATTGAGAGAGTTGATTCATTTAAAGTTGAGTTTTAAGGAGGGTGAAAGATGAAGGTTGAATTTTATTCGTCTACATGCAAATACCCAGTTTGATTTGTACCGTATGTTGAAGATGCTATCTTTTCTCCAGTGTTTATTGTTGGCCTCTTTGTCAAAAATAAGGGGGGGGGGCTACAAGAGTGGAGGATTGTATGTACATCTTATTTCATTAGTCAGTGTCAGATTTTATGATAGTCCCATGCTGTTATCAATTGTATAGCTCTATAATATGACTTGGAATCTGAAGAAAGACATTAAAGAAGACACTAGGAAATAGAAAAACCATCTGTGTTCATGGAATAAAATTAACATTGTGAAAATGACTGTATTACTGAAAGTAATTGAGACATTCCATACAGTACACATACATACACATTCCATCAAAATGTCAATGGTACTTTCCGCAGAAATTAAATAAAACAATCCAAAGATTGAAATAAAGTGCGTGTGTATTATAAAAAGCAACAAGACACCACTAATCTATTCAACAAGTATTTATAATCAAGTACTTATACACACTCTGTTTAGTGGTACAATGATGACAAAAAAACAGTCTCTAGTCTCAAAAATGTTTTTAATACATTGTTATTTTTGTTCCTATTTTAATAAACACCACCAGTAAGAAAGTTCACTGCATCTTAGATTAGACAAAGAACAAAACCAATTTTAAAGATGATTTCTTCAATAAACTAAAGCTACTTTGTCGGAGATAATGCACTGGGGGCTAGGAAGAGAACTCAATCTGTAAAGTACTTACTTGCCTTACATCACACATGAGGACCTGAGTTGAGGCCTCAGAACCCCAATAAAACACTGGCATAGCAAGCCAGGTGGTGGTGGCACAAACCTTTAATCCCAGCACTCAGGAGGCAGAGGCAGCGGATCTCTGTGAGTTTGATGCCAGCCTGGTCTACAAGGGCTAGTTCCAGGATAGGCTCCAAAGCTACAGAGAAACGCTGTCTCGAAAAGCCAAAACACAAACAAATAATCCCCCCCCCACACACACACACAAACAATGGCATGGTGGCATACATTTGTCACCCCAGTTCCAGGGACACAAAGACAAGAATCAGTGAGTCTGTCTTAATGGGAGAGTACTTAGCTAGTTAAGAGATCCCGTCACTTTTCTTCTGCTTGATGGGAATTCTACCATTGTATATCTTTACACAAGCCTGCCCTACCCTTATGTTCACAGATTTTTCTGACTGAAAAGTAGATTGTAAGCAACCTAAGAAGCTTTTAGTTATTCTTTAAATAATATTGATTCTTTCTTGGCATCATTAATACAAAGAAGTCCAAATCCATGACATTATATTGCATTCATAAAAATAGTAGGCTAAAAAAATGGCCTAGATTTCCTGACTTTTTAAGCTGGGCTAAAACAAGTTAATCTCCTTCAGTTCCTGTCAAGCATTTCTCTAAAACTGAATTGTGGGGTTCAGTTGTCTTGTCTGAATACTCCTTACACGTTATGATGGGTGTGTTTCAAGACACTTGTAGCTGTTTTTCAAACTGACATGATAAGTAGCACAGGGACAAGCTTTTATATTTATACAATATTAATTTTATTTTAAAAACTATAGTATGCTCTACATGGGATTTTCATAGTGTGCTTCTCATATATGTCTATGAAACAATTAACTTAGGACTTTATAAATTTATTTTAGAATGATTTATTTAATATTCATATTAAAATGAATAGCTGCAAACTGTGTTGCCTTTGTTTCTTGGAAAAATGACTAAAAGGAATTTGTTTCTACTAATGTATGTAATATGCTAACTAATTGTACACTTGTAGAACACCTATGATGTATTAGAGACTTTTAAGCAGCTGGCAAATTGAGAGGATAAAGTTGCAATTTTTGAAGAAACACAAAGTCCTACTAAATATATGAATTTTAGTTCAGGTTCAGTCCCTACATAAGGAGCTATAAACAATCAATGACTTCTGAAAGAGGGAAAATCAGTCTTCCTCAGGAATGAGACATTGTTTAGTTATCTAGGCTCACATGGGTCAGACCTGAAAGCATACACAAAACTTGCTAAATGAGCTTAATTTGTACACACACACATAAGCACACACGCACACACACATTTGTATATGAAGAGGTCTTGAAATTAAGAGGGAGTAGTTATGGTATGGGAGAAATTTGAGGAGAAATAGACAAACCAACAATCTAAGTACAATATTCATGTATGAAAATGTCAAAATATTTTAATTTAAAATATAATTTTATAAACATATTTTTATTTATTAATGTTTTTATTGTTTATCTCTGTTCCCTTCCCTTTCTCCCCCATTCCCTTCTACCTTCTCCAATGATCCCCACACTACTAATTTACTCAGAAGGTCTTGTCTTTTTCTACTTTCCATGTAGATTAGATCCATATATGAGTATCTTAGGGTCTTTGTTGTTTAGGTTCTCTGGGATTGTGAATCGTAGGCTGGCTTTTCATCGCTTTATATCCAAAAGCCACTTGAGTGAGTACATATTATATTTGTCTTTCTGGATCTGGGTTACCTCACTCAATATGATGTTTTCTATATTTGTTCATTTGACTGCAAATTCGAGATTTCATTATTTTTCTCTGATGTGTATTATTTCATTGTGTAAATGTAGCACATCTTCTTTATTTATTCTTCTGTCAAGGGGTATTTAGGTTGTTTCCAGGTTTTGTCTATGACAAATAATTCTGCTATGAACATAGTTGAGCACATGTCTTTTTGGTATCATTGAACATCCTTTGAGTATACACCCAACAGCAGTATTGATGGAACTTGAGGTAGATTGATTTCTAGTTTTCTGAGAAAGCACCATACTGATTTCTCACCAGCAATAAGGGAGTGTTTGCTTTTCCCCACATCCTTTCCAGAATTAGCTGTCATCAGTGTTTTTTATCTTAGTTATTCTGACAGGTATAAGCTGGAATCTCAGAGTTGAATTTTGTGCGTGGTGATAGAAACAAATCTATTTGCATTCTTCTACATGTTAATATCCAGTTATGTCAACACCATTTGTTAAATATGCTTTCTTTTTTTATATTTTATATTTTTAGCTTCTTTGTCAAAAATTAGGTGTTCATAGATGTGTGGATTGATATATGAGTGTTTGATTCAATTCCATTGGTCCTCCTGTCTGTTTTTATGCCAATACCAGGCTGTTTTCAGTACTGTAGCTCTATAGTAGAGTTTGAAGTGAGGGATTGTGATGCCTCCAGAAGTTCTTTTGTTGTACAGGATTATTTTGGCTATTCTTGGTTTTGTTTTTCCATATTAAATTGAATATTGTTCTTTCAAGGTCTGTGAGGAATTTTACTGGAATTTTGATGGGCATTGCATTGAATCTGTAGATGACTTTTGGTAAGATTGCCATTTTTACCATGTCAATTCTACCTGTCCAAGAGCATGAGAGATCTTTTCATTTCCTGGTGTCTTCTTCAATTTCTTTCTTTAAAGTTTTAAAGTTCTTGTCCTACAGGTCGTTCACTTGTTTAGTTAGCGTTACTGAACCTCATAAAACATAAAGCGGGAAGTACACTTGAATGCATTGACACAGGAGACCACTTCCTAAATATAACCTCAGTAACACCGACACTGAGAACAATAATTAATAAAACTTCTTGAAACTGAGATGCTTCTGTAAAGCAAAGGACATGGTCAACAAGACAAGATAGTAGTCTACAGATAGGAAAACGATCTTTACAAACCCCACTTCAGAAAGAGGACTGATGTCCAAAGTATACAAAGAACTCAAGAAACTTGACATCAAAAGAACAAATAATGCAATAAAAAATGGGGTATAAACCTAAACAGAGAACTCTCAACAGACGAATCTCAAAGGACTAAAACATACTTAAGGAAATGTTCAACATCCTTAGCCTTCAGAGAAATGCAAATCAGAACAACTCCGAGATTCCATCTTACACCTGTCAGAATGACTGAAATAAAAAACACAAATGACAACTTATGCTGGAGAGGAGGTGGGATAAGGAAAATGCTCCATTATTGCTAGTGGAAATGCAAACTTGTACAGCCACTTTGGAAATCAGTATGACAAATTCTCAGAAAATTAGGAAACAATCTACCTAAAGACCCAGCAATACCTCTGTTGGGTATATACCCAAAAGACGCTCAATCATATCACACGGACATGTACTCAACTATGTTCATAGAAGCATTCTTTGTTATAGCCTGAACTTGGAAACAACCTAGATGCCCCTCAACTGAAGAATGGATAAAGAAAAATGTGGTATTTTGACACAATGGAGTACTACACAGCAGTAAAAAATATATGTTGCAGGCAAATGGATGGATCTAGAAAAAAACATATTGAATGAGGTAACCCAGACTCAGAAACACAAATATAATATGTATTCACTCATAAGTGGCTTTTAGACATAAAACAAAGAAAAACCAATCAATAGGCCACAACTACAGAGAATGTAGATAACAAAGAAGACCCTAAGACAGACGTACATGGATCTACATGAGAAGGTGAAAAAATACAAGAGTTCCTGAGTAAACTGAGACACAGAGGTCACAGGAGAGGGTAGAAGGTGAGAGGGTAGGAACCTCAAAAATGTATAATGCAATAAAAACAATAAAAATGTAAAAACTTTAAACACATTTATTTTAGAGACAGATGTGTTATGCTACAATCTGTAGATTTATCTACCTCTGGAGTCAATGTTTCACGAACCCATAGAGTCTAGAATGCAATGGATGTTCAGAAATAAATAAAATATGTCTCTTGACTTGAGTGTGGAGTTTAGTATATTGCCACCAGTATACTTCAAAGTTTTATGTTGTTACTGATCTGGAAAATTCATTAACACAACATAGGCCTATTTTTAATAATAGTTGTCTTTGGGGAAGTGATCTTAGGGTTCTGCAAATACTTCCCAATGCTATATAAATACAAAAGTTTGATGTTCTGTGTCCCTAACTGAAAACTGATTTCAATTTTAGAAAAACCAATGTCTTTGTCTTGGAGTAATACTTTAGGTTGTGATTTGTGGACTCCTTAGGCAGAAAACATATAGTTCAGGTCTGTATCTCTAGCATTTAGACCAGTAAACATCCAATAAATGATGAATTAATAAGAAACTCATAATTTAGCATAAATGAAAGGTAGAAAGGTACGTTTTGAATATGAGTAAAATAGCACACTTAGAAAAGAGGATGGAAAAAACTTAACACTCATTGGATGCTGAAACAAAATTAGTTTATTTTGCATTTTGGGAAGAGTTCAATTTTGGTTTTCTAAAGTATCTCGAAAATTCCTTAAGCTTCTTAAGCCCTCCCTGGTATGTCAAGACTGTTTCTCTGTAGCCATGAAAAGAGTCATTTTCTGCACCCCAGTGAACTTATGCCGCCCATGAAAAACTTCTTTTGTTCTTTCCTAAGGAGAATATCATGTGAAAGGCTACAAATGAACCACAAAGAAACATACTCTTTATTGCAAAACAATGAGTTCTTCATTTCTGCACCCAAGTTTGTACCTGGCTACTGTTCCCGGGACAGAAAGGGAATATAAACTGACCAAAATTAATGAGAGAAGAGTTTATGCAGTTTCTTCTATTACTTATAATCCCCCAGCAGAATCTTCAAACAAGAGGACAAAGGATGATATGTGTTTATGTTATTTGTCTTTCAGAAAAATTTACTCAGTATTTTCTCCAGAGGGAAGCTGAGAAGGTAAGTGATAATTTCAGGTTCTTATGACAGGACTTAGCTTGGTTTGATCTATTTCCACACATTTAATCTCCAAACAGATGTCAGCAGTTTTGTGAACCTCTCCAAGACCCTGGTTTTTGAAATCTGGACAATTCCAATGTTTAAAATGACTGTTAGTCAGGATTTGGTTTTGGTAGGAATGTTTCTACATTGAGGGCCAAACCCTAATTCCTAATAAGAATGTTAGTCTGCGCTGGGCCTGGAAACTATCAGAGCCACTTATTATTAATGGGCCAGTGAGAGTCCTGCTGACTCTTAATGATCAGGTGTTAACATTAAAAAGTGTTGTAAGCTTCTCTGTGCAAAGACAGGAAAACTCAAGTGTAAGATTTCAAGGGCCCTTTTGTCATCCCCAGGAATTTCTTAAATGAGTCAAGATCAAAGGACTAATAGAGGAAGAAGAGAGCAAATTATACTATAAAAGTTGAACAGCTCGTAACACTGTACATTGAAGGGAGATGTACTTTATTCTTCATATGGCATATATCTTTTTTTTAGACACTGCAGGACTTTAATGTTCTTCACATAGTCAACAGAAAACACTAACAACATATGAACGATGAGGAAAGACCTCAGCAAAGATCTGGAATGTACGGTATTGTCCTGGTCAAACTACACAACAGCCATGTGAACACAATTCACGGGGATGGGAGGGTAACTGAGCTTTGTTTAACAGCCTAACCGGAAAGCAAACAAGCAACCATTTCTTCTACTTGTGGCCAGGATAAGAAAAGTGAATTGTGGAACTTCTAGATCTTTCTTAGAAAGCGGCTTTAGAAGGGAGTCGGTAAGAGGGTGCAACTGCCCACAGCAGGGGACAGTCGTGCACAAAGTCATGGACTTAACAAACACTAAAAACATAGACAGAACTGTCTCATTAGAAATATGAAGGCATAGATATAAATCGTACGGTATTAAAATCATACCCACTATATAAGCACTCATAGCGGATGTCACTTTTATCTTGTTATGAGAATAGCACAGATTCAAAATGCTCGCTGTTGACTTTAACCAAGAGCTGCAGAACCCAGAAAACTCACTGCTGTCAGATCCAGCACATGCACTCCAACCTCCTTGGGGTATGCTCCTGTGAACCAAAAATAACTAATCAATTCGGCAGAACGAAGTCCGAGGCTAGGACTGCGATCCGCCTAGGGAACGAAGCCAGGCTGGATTCGTTAGAAAAGCAACAGGAAAGCTTTGAAAGTGCCTCCAGGTCAAGTCAAAATGAAGGTGGCCATCAGCTGGGAGTCCCATCAGCTCTGCAGAGCCCTGGATGGTTAGGTGTTATTCTTTGAAGAAGAGTCTGTGTTAAGCATGTATTGGGGGAAATCCACATCTGTTAAGTTACTGTAGCCGATCTGAAGGTACTCTGAACGCTGCAGGGTGCTCACAGATGGCGTGGAGATAGTCATGCTCACAGTTGATGCATCTCCAAGAAGTTCTTCATGAAGGCAGCCAGCTTCTCAACATCTTCAATGGTGACAGCATTATACAGAGAGGCACGGATGCCTCCCACTGACCTGTGCCCCTTCAAGGAGATCATGTTGAGTTCCACTGCCTTATCAAGAAACCGCTTCTCTAAAGCTTCATCTCCTTTGGCATTGCCAATGCGAAATGGAATATTCATCCTACTTCTATTCTGGCGCTCCACTGGACATACATAAAATCTTTGAGAATTGTCAATTATCTCATAAATCATTTGGGATTTGATGGAGCTGAGCTTCTCCATGGCTGCGGCTCCACCATTGTTCTTGATCCATTCCAGGACCATGCCCATGACGTAGATGCTGAAACACGGAGGTGTGTTATACAAAGAGTTGTTGCCAGCCTGCACTTTGTATTCAAGGA